>NC_143027.1:85132500-85280000 GCF_057628025.1 Oncorhynchus mykiss
GCCAGTGAGTGGTTGGGCTGGCTGGAGACACGCCGATTCAAACAGCTAGCAGGCCGGGGCTAGCAAACTTGCAGACCGGGGAAAGCAAGCTAGCAGAAGGGCCTTAGAGGGACGTCTCGACAGAGGAAAGTTTTGGCCTCCGCATGCGGTGACGTCGATAGACCAGTCGTGATGGATTAGTAGGGTTCCGAGTAGCAGAGGGCTCCAAGTCCAATTGGCAAAATAGGTATAGTGGCCCAAGAAATTGTTCGATGGATCTGTACAGCTAACAGTCCAATATGCTCTAGAAAGCTAGCAGCTAACGGGCCGTGGCTATCGGATGGGCATTCAGGGGTGGTCGCGATGTAGAGGCCAGTTGAGTACCCCCTCGAGCAGATTACGTCGTTGTCCAGTCGTGAAGGATCGTCAGTGTTCCGTGTAGAAGGTGTTTGGGTATTGTAGCCCAGGAATGGCTGAAGGGCCTCTTTTAGCTAGCCGGGGGAAAGGGCCTAGCATGGGCTAGCTCCAGGCTAATTGGTGCTTGCTCTGGGACCGACGTTAGCCAGTACTCGGATAGCAGCTAGCTAGCTGCGAAGATCCAGGTGAAAATGTCCAGAGCTTGCGGTAGGAATCTGGGGATATGAAGAGAAAGTAGGTCCTGTATGCTCTGGTTTGAGTCGCGTTGTACAAACTGGCGAGAGATTAGCTGATGACCGCTAGCAGTGGTTAGCTGACTACTAGCTAGTAGCTAGTGAGCTGGCTAGCGTCTGTTGGGTGATTCCCAATTCGAGGTGAATAATACTTTAGAAAAAAACTGTTCCGCACCACATTGGGTGAGGCGGGTTGCAAGAGAATGTTTTGAAGTTGAGTTTTAGAAAAAAATGTAAAAGATATGCGAAGAAAAGATGTAAAAAAATATTCATAAAATGTGATTTTCTGGATTTTTTTTCCTCATTTTGTCTGTCATAGTTGAAGTGTACCTATGATGAAAATTACAGGCCTCTCTCATCTTTTTAAGTGGGAGAACTTGCACAATTGGTGGCTGACTAAATACTTTTTTGCCCCACTGTATATTAATATGGGTGGAAACAAGTGAGAATGTGCATAAGCACCCTGGGACCAAACTCACACTATAACAGAAAGAAAGAAGTCAAAAATGAAACTGTGACTTTTAAAAATTGACTTTTGATTCAAACTGAGAATTTTAAATCCACTTATGGTTTAGTTTAGAATGTGGACATGAGATGTGTCTGACTCTACACACACAACTAATCATTGAAATACCCAAAAGAAAAAAGAAAAGAGGTGTTCATTTAGGAAATGTGCTCAACTACCCTGGTATTTTGTTGTGTCCACTCAACGCCAGCCATACATTCAGTTCAGCAAATGGTTTCTAAATGACACTGGTTCTGCAAAAAACATTGTGTGAAGGCATCTGGTTGAAACAGGCAGACAAACAGGGATACAAAGAACATTCCATACAGAAGAGGAAAGGCCAGTGAGGAGAGGGGAGGTCACATGGTCAATAACAGATCTGACAGAGGAGGAAAGGCCAGTGAGGAGAGGGGAGGTCACATGATCAATAACAGATCTGACAGAGGGGGAAAGGCCAGTGAGGAGAGGGGAGGTCACATGGTCAATAACAGATCTGACAGAGGGGGAAAGGCCAGTGAGGAGAGGGGAGGTCACATGATCAATAACAGATCTGACAGAGGGGGAAAGGCCAGTGAGGAGAGGGGAGGTCACATGATCAATAACAGATCTGACAGAGGGGGAAAGGCCAGTGAGGAGATGGGAGGTCACATGGTCAATAACAGATCTGACAGAGGGGGAAAGGCCAGTGAGGAGAGGGGAGGTCACATGATCAATAACAGATCTGACAGAGGGGGAAAGGCCAGTGAGGAGAGGGGAGGTCACATGATCAATAACAGATCTGACAGAGGGGGAAAGGCCAGTGAGGAGAGGGGAGGTCACATGATCAATAACAGATCTGACAGAGGGGGAAAGGCCAGTGAGGAGAGGGGAGGTCACATGGTCAATAACAGATCTGACAGAGGGGGAAAGGCCAGTGAGGAGAGGGGAGGTCACATGATCAATAACAGATCTGACAGAGGGGGAAAGGCCAGTGAGGAGAGGGGAGGTCACATGGTCAATAACAGATCTGACAGAGGGGGAAAGGCCAGTGAGGAGAGGGGAGGTCACATGGTCAATAATAGATCTGACAGAGGGGGAAAGGCCAGTGAGGAGAGGGGAGAACACATGGTCAATAACAGATCTGACAGAGGGGGAAAGGCCAGTGAGGAGAGGGGAGGTCACATGGTCAATAACAGATCTGACAGAGGGGGAAAGGCCAGTGAGGAGAGGGGAGGTCACATGGTCAATAACAGATCTGACAGAGGGGGAAAGGCCAGTGAGGAGAGGGGAGGTCACATGGTCAATAACAGATCTGACAGAGGGGGAAATGGAACCTGTTTCATGTTAACAGACAGAGAGAGACAGAAAAAGTATTATATAATAAAAGGTATAAAACCTAATCCTTATCAAGGGTAGATGAGGAAAGAGCAATAAGAGTTTATTTTTCAGATTACTGTCATTCACTGATATGGCTTGAAAATGAAAATGTCTTCATATTCACTGATGAGTCATACTTTTTTGTGTGAAAGTTCACGTAAACACATTGAGCTCTTTAAATCAACCATTCCAATAGTTTACATAATAACTCTAAGCCCTGGATAGGATTGGACTTTCCTTGGATTGTGGTGTGGTTGTGACTCAAAGTAGAACCTACCCTTAATCACAAACCTATGATCAGATTTTCCATGCCTACCTCTCCTATCCCACTCCTATCCTTCTCTACTCCTCCCTCTCCTATCTCTCCCTCTCCTATCCCTCTGCACCCCTCCCTCTCCACAATCCCTCTCCATCCCTCCCTATCCTATCCCTCTCTACCATCCCTCTCCACCCCTCCTTTTCCTATCCCTCTCCACCCCTCCTTTTCCTATCCCTCTCCACCCCTCCTTCTCCTATCCCTCTCCACCCCTACTTTTCCTATCCCTCTCCACCCCTCCTTTTCCTATCCCTCTCCACCCCTCCTTCTCCACCCCTCCTTTTCCTATCCCTCTCCACCCCTCCTTCTCCACCCCTCCTTTTCCTATCCCTCTCCACCCCTCCTTCTCCTATCCCTCTCAGACCCTCCTTTTCCTATCCCTCTCAGACCCTCCTTTTCCTATCCCTCTCCACCCCTCCTTTTCCTATCCCTCTCCACCCCTCCTTCTCCTATCCCTCTCCATCCCTCCTTTTCCTATCCCTATCCACCCCTCCTTCTCCTATCCCTCTCCACCCCTCCTTCTCCTATCCCTATCCACCCCCCCTTTTCCTATCCCTCTCCACCCCTCCTTCTCCTATCCCTCTCCACCCCTCATTTTCCTATCCCTCTCCACCCCTCCTTCTCCTATCCCTCTCCACCCCTCCTTCTCCTATCCCTCTCCACCCCTCGTTCTCCTATCCCTCTCCACCCCTCCTTCTCCTATCCCTCTCCACCCCTCCTTCTCCTATCCCTCTCCACCCCTCCTTCTCCTATCCCTCTCCACCCCTCATTTTCCTATCCCTCTCCACCCCTCCTTCTCTTATCCCTCTCCACCCCTCCTTCTCCTATCCCTCTCCACCCCTCATTTTCCTATCCCTCTCCACCCCTCCTTCTCCTATCCCTCTCCACCCCTCCTTCTCCTATCCCTCTCCACCCCTCCTTCTCCTATCCCTCTCCACCCCTCCTTCTCCTATCCCTCTCCACCCCTCCTTCTCCTATCCCTCTCCACCCCTCATTTTCCTATCCCTCTCCACCCCTCCTTCTCTTATCCCTCTCCACCCCTCCTTCTCCTATCCCTCTCCACCCCTCATTTTCCTATCCCTCTCCACTCCTCCTTCTCCTATCCCTCTCCACCCCTCCTTCTCCTAGCCCTCTCCACCCCTCCATTTCCATTCAACATGAACACCAGCCTAAGACGTGTGTGTGTGTGTGTGTGTGTGTGTGTGTGTGTGTGTGTGTGTGTGTGTGTGTGTGTGTGTGTGTGTTTGAAACACATTTGTGTGCGCAGGTGTGTGTGTTCATTTGCACGTGTACAATAAATAAACACTAGTCCACTGTAACCTCATTTAGATTCACCTTGGAGAACAAAGACTGGTGTAAGTCTAAGATGATTCATCAACAACATTATGGAACTGCCCCACTCAGACTGATGCTGATGTCTGGCAAGACACAGATACGGTATTTCAGGAGAGAAGGGTGGAAAAAGCCAATAGTACTATTTCTGCAAAGATGCCTATGTAATTGCACTGCTGCTCAACCCTTCTCCCCAATACCAAACCCACTGTGTGCTCAACCTGGCACGACCAGGCCATGGCACAACGTTCACTTTGGCACCCCCTGGTGTCTCCTGGGTAATAACTGGGTGACGGTGGCCTTCGCACAATAATAAGGTCTATTCTATAGCTGCTGCATTAAAAGCTATGCACTAAAACTCTCATCAGGGGGTGTTTTTTTCCCTTCTCTCCTTCAGCAAAGATATTCAACATAATGTGGGGCCAGGAGTTTTATCTGACCACGTGTCCTGATATGGAAATACAAATCAGTTTTTTTTTGTCTTATTTCTTGTTTGTTTCACAATAAAATATATTTTGTATCTTCAAAGTGGTAGGCATGTTGTGTAAATCAAATGATACAACCTCCCAAAAATCCATTTTAATTCCAGGTTGTAACGCAACAAAATAGGAAAAATGCCAAGGGGGGTGAATACTTTCGCAAGCCACTGTAAAAGGGTGCGAGTGTGCACCCTTGAAAGTCTACTGTGTGTATTTATGTATCTGTATTTGTTGCTCTGTGCCCCCCAATGCTCTGTTGTTCACTGTACATTTCTACTTCATCTGTTGATTGATTACATGCTGATTTAATCACTTGATTGATAGTGCAGGGTGGCAATTCACAAAGCAGGAGACAATATGTCAGCCATCTTACTTTGAGACAATTTGGGATATATTTCGTATTTCTCTGGTTCGTATCTCATCTGTTTCAAGTTTAGCATGGGAAGTACTGAGAGAATGTCATACTTATAACAAGTGTGTTTTACCTCTCTGCACTAGGAAATGTGACGCCTGAGTGACAGGCTGCTTGTGCCATCATTCCAACTCCTTGTCACTCGTACTCACTGAGCAATAGAGTTGGCAAGAGCACAAACAGATTTGAGACCAGGCTAGGAAATATGATGTTTCAGAAAATGTACAGTAGTTAGACAGCTGAGCTAAAAACATTGCTCCTGCTTTGTGGGATACCACCATAGAGAATGATAGAGGCCTCTAGTGGCCACATTAGCATGGGCAGCACAATTGATGGCTTCCACCATTTTAATGTAGTCAACTGGGTGGGTCTTCAAACTTCATTGGCTGATCCCTCCTGGTGACCCTGTTGGAGTCATGTCCAACCGGGTCATTGGGAGGGATCAGCCAATCGTGAAGAAGAAAATAAACTACTTCAATGACACTGCCCATGCTGGGGACATTGTCTGAATTGCCGTGTCCCCAACCAGCCCAACCACTCACTGGACCCATATGTTCACTTGGCTACGCATGCCTCTCTCTAATATCAATATGCCTCGTCCATTACTGTCCTGGTTAGTGATTACTGTCTTATTTCACTGTAGAGCCTCTAGCCCTGCTCAATATGCCTTAACAAACCATGTTGTTCCACCTCCTACATATGCGATGACATCACCTGGTTTAAACATCTCTAGACGCAATATCTCTCTCATTATTACTAAATGCCTAGGTTTACCTCCAATGTACTCACATCTTACCTTACATGTGTCTGTACACTATGCCTTGAATCTATGCTATCTTGCCCAGAAACCTGCTCCTTTTACTCTCTGTTCCGAACATGCTAGACAGCCAGTTCGTATAGCCTTCAGCTGTACCCTTATCCTACTTCTCTTCTGTTCCTCTGGTGATGTAGAGGTTAATCTAGGTCCTGCAGTGCCTAGCTCCACTCCCACTCCCCAGGTGCTCTTGACTTCTGTAACCGTAAAAGCCTTGGTTAGCATGTTAACATTAGAAGCCAACTAAGTTTGTTTTACTCACTGCTTTTGCACACTCTGCCAACCCGGATGTCCTAGCCGTGTCTGAATCCTGGCTCAGGAAAACCACCAAAAACCCTGAAATCTCCATCCTTAACTATAACATTTTCCGCCAAGACAGAACTGCCAAAGAGGTTGGTGTTGCAATCTACTGTAAAGATAGCCTGCAGAGTTCTGTATTACTATCCAAATCTGTACCCAAACAATTCGATCTTCTACTTTCCAGAAACAAGTCTCTCACTGTTACCACCCTCTGCCCCCAGCTGTGCCCTCGACATCATATGTGAATTGATTGCCCTCCATCAATCTAAGCTTGATGCCCTCAATCTCACACAAATTATCAATTAACCTACCAGGTATAACCCCAAATCCGAAAAACACAGGCACGCTCATAGATATCATCCTAACTAACTCGCCCTCCAAATACATCTCTGCTGTTTTCAATCAAGATCTCAGAGATCACTGCCTCATTGCCTGCATCCGTAATGGGTCCGTGACCAAACGACCACCCCTCATCACTGTCAAATGCTCCCCAAAACACTTCTGCGAGCAGGCCCTTTTAAATCGACCTGGCCGGGGTATCCTGGAATGACATTGACCTCATCCCGTCAGTAGAGAATTCCTGGTTATTCTTTAAAAGTGCCTTCCTCACCATCTTAAATAAGCATGCCCCATTCAATAAATAAAAAAACTAGGAATAGATATAGTCCTTGGTTCACTCCAGACCTGTCTGCCCTTGACCAGCACAAAAACATCCTGTGGCGTTCTGCATTAGCATCGAACAGCTCCCGTGATATGCAACTTTTCTGGCTCTCAAAGGACCAAATTGCCACGAGAATTATGTTCTCAATGTTCATAACCCAATTCAATTAAACTACTCGGTCTGCAACCCAGAATTTGTAAGATACTGGTTGAGTGAAACAGACGGAGGCCCAGCTAAATAGTCCAAATGTTTATTCACGAGAGCGCTGTTTCGTTGCACAAAACCATTCATTTTATACTGGCTCCTTACGCACATACTTTCACACACAAACAGAAGGTATCCTACGCACATACTGTCTCCCTACCCAGCCTACATAGATTATGGAGACCGTGAGAAGCACTCCCTGTCCTCCACCAAGATTAGGGATGCCATGAGAAATACACCCCGCCCAAATCTCTCAGTGGCCCCTAGCCAAGGTCAGCACCGAATTTTGCTTAGACAGTCTGTGTTCTGTTTTTAAGATACCATAGAGACATATTGTACAGTTATATTGTTTTACCCTAATTCTGACTAAAACTACACACATCATTTATTATAATTTTACTGACTAACACTACACACATCATTAATAATAATTGTATGATTCTAATAAATTTCATATATCATTAATAATAATTTATAATCAATTTCATACAATTATATGGTTTCAGGATGGAATATTCTAATAATTCATTTAAACATATAAATTCCATCAACAATCATGTAGTACTAACTCAAAAAAGGTCTGGGACACTGTAAAGTCCATGGAGAATAAGAGCACCTCCTCCCAGCTGCCAACTGCTCTGAGGTTAGGAAACACTGTTACCACCGATAAATCCACTATAATTGAGAATTTCAATAAGCATTTCTCCACGACTGGCCATGCTTTCCACCTGGCTACCCCTACCCCGGCCAACTGTCCGGCACCCTCCACAGCAACCCGCCCAAGCCCCCACCATTTCTCCTTTACCCAAATCCAGATAGCTGATGTTCTGAAAGAGCTGCAAAATCTGGACCCCCTACAAATCAGCCGGGCTAGACAATCTGGACCCTCTCTTTCTAAAATGATCTGCCGAAATTGTTGCAACCCCTATTACTAGCCTGTAGCTATTTCTTATGACTACAAAACTGCATGAAAGAATGAAACTGAAGAAAGGACATGTAAAATAGAGAGAACTTTCATACATATGGAACTCTGCTCTCTAAACCCCCTCGTGTAGATGATTGACCCCCCTGAGAATAAGTGCTCAGTCTTGGTCGGTGGATCCATCTTTTCCTCCCTGTCCACCTTCCAGCGAATGTGGATCAGTAAGGATGAATACAAGGAGGCTAGAGAAGTTCAAGTGCAAAACTGACCCAAGATCAGTGTCTAGGGGCACACCCTACCCCTTAATACATCGTCCCATGACCTTCCACTCTAGTGAACTCTGACACCCACCGTCTTCAAAACCCTCTCTTTGGCCACAAATACGAGTATAAGACGAATCAACAACATTATTTGGACATGAGTTAATAGAAAATTTACTTTTAAAAGTGAGATTTTGACTGGGCAGTTATTTAAAAAGGTCCAACATTCAGATTTGTAAAGCTTTCTTTATTGATGAACAGACTGGGATTCTCAGTGTTACACACAAATCATTCATCATTTGATTTTATTTCTATTACTGTACTAAAGTTGTTCTAAATCACATTTGACACAATGAGATATAATACCTTATAAGCCCTTGAAATAGTCAGAAAAAAGATACATCTCCTGCTAAAATGTACTACTTGTCACACCCTGACCTTAGAGAGCTTTTTATGTCTCTATTTTGGTTTGGTCAGGGTGTGATTTGGGTGGGCATTCTATGTTCTATTTTCTATGTTTTGGTATTTCTTTGTTTTGGCCTGGTATGGTTCTCAATCAGGGACAGCTGTCTATCGGGAACCATACTTAGGTAGCCCTTTTCCACCTTAGGTAGCCCTTTTCAAACTTTGTTTGTGGCACATAGCACTTAAGCGTGTTTGTGTTTGTGTTTGTGTTGTGTTGGTGGTGTGTTTGTGTTGTGTTGGTGGTGTGTTTGTGTTTGTGGTGTGTTTGTGTTTGTGTTGTGTTGGTGGTGTGTTTGTGTTGTGTTGTGTTGGTGGTGTGTTTGTGTTTGTGTTGTGTTGGTGGTGTGTTTGTGTTGTGTTGTGTTGGTGGTGTGTTTGTGTTGTGTTGTGTTGGTGGTGTGTTTGTGTTGTGTTGTGTTGGTGGTGTGTTTGTGTTTGTGGTGTGTTTGTGTTTGTGTTTGTGGTGTGTTGGTGGTGTGTTTGTGTTTGTGGTGTGTTTGTGGTGTGTTTGTGGTGTGTTTGTGTTTGTGGTGTGTTTGTGTTTGTGTTGTGTTGGTGGTGTGTTTGTGTTTGTGTTGTGTTGGTGGTGTGTTTGTGTTGTGTTGTGTTGGTGGTGTGTTTGTGTTTGTGGTGTGTTTGTGTTTGTGTTTGTGTTGTGTTGGTGGTGTGTTTGTGTTTGTGTTTGTGGTGTGTTTGTGGTGTGTTTGTGTTTGTGTTTGTGTTGTGTTGGTGGTGTGTTTGTGTTTGTGTTTGTGGTGTGTTTGTGGTGTGTTTGTGTTTGTGTTTGTGGTGTGTTTGTGTTTGTGTTTGTGGTGTGTTTGTGGTGTGTTTGTGGTGTGTTTGTGGTGTGTTTGTGTTTGTGGTGTGTTTGTGGTGTGTTTGTGTTTGTGTTTGTGGTGTGTTTGTGGTGTGTTTGTGGTGTGTTTGTGTTTGTGTTTGTGGTGTGTTTGTGGTGTGTTTGTGGTGTGTTTGTGGTGTGTTTGTGTTTGTGTTTGTGGTGTGTTTGTGGTGTGTTTGTGGTGTGTTTGTGTTTGTGTTTGTGGTGTGTTTGTGGTGTGTTTGTGTTTGTGTTTGTGGTGTGCTTGTGTTTGTGTTTGTGGTGTGTTGGTGGTGTGTTTGTGTTTGTGTTTGTGGTGTGTTGGTGGTGTGTTTGTGTTTGTGTTTGTGGTGTGTTTGTGTTTGTGGTGTGTTTGTGGTGTGTTTGTGTTTGTGGTGTGTTGGTGGTGTGTTTGTGTTTGTGTTGTGTTGGTGGTGTGTTTGTGTTTGTGTTTGTGGTGTGTTTGTGGTGTGTTTGTGTTTGTGTTGGTGGTGTGTTTGTGTTTGTGGTGTGTTTGTGGTGTGTTTGTGGTGTGTTTGTGTTTGTGTTGTGTTGGTGGTGTGTTTGTGTTTGTGGTGTGTTTGTGGTGTGTTTGTGTTTGTGTTTGTGGTGTGTTTGTGTTTGTGGTGTGTTTGTGTTTGTGTTTGTGGTGTGTTTGTGGTGTGTTTGTGGTGTGTTTGTGTTTGTGGTGTGTTTGTGTTTGTGGTGTGTTTGTGTTTGTGGTGTGTTTGTGTTTGTGTTTGTGGTGTGTTGGTGGTGTGTTTGTGGTGTGTTTGTGTTTGTGTTTGTGGTGTGTTTGTGGTGTGTTTGTGTTTGTGGTGTGTTTGTGGTGTGTTTGTGTTTGTGTTTGTGTTTGTGTTTGTGTTGTGTTGGTGGTGTGTTTGTGGTGTGTTTGTGGTGTGTTTGTGTTTGTGTTGTGTTGGTTGTGTGTTTGTGTTGTTTATTGTTTTTGTTGGCGTCACCTGAATAAAGGAATATGTACGCTCATATCCACTTCCTTTGACGGCTGTGACAATACTAAAATGTAATACCATAATTCAACTGTGAATTAATTGGGAAGAACATTAAAGTCAACTTTAAAACATTTCTAAATGATCTATGACAGTGACTTGATGACATAAAAGCTAACATTCAGTTTAATGTAATTACACATTTTTTTTCAGAACGATAATACAAAATTAAACAGAAAATAGACAGAGAAATTGCCATGCAAAAGCTAGCATCTGGCACATTTTTATCCTGACTGCCTCTCCACCTCAGGTTTTTACTTGCCATACCAGAGGAAGAGGGGCACACCGTTGTTGCCAGAATTCAGACTTCTTTCAATGAAGACCAAGCCGGCCTCCTCATAAGGACCGTCTGCCTTGTGGTTGGATGTAACGGTCAAGGCCTTGATAGGGAGAGATCCATCTTTCTTGAGCCAGACAAACACTGGCTGATCAGATGTTCCCTCGTTGAGGTTAACATTCACCACGGAGAAACCACGCTGCTGTAGGCTGAAATCCTGCTCATGGTTGATGGATGCATTCACCCTGGTGACCCCGCAGCCCTGATCAGTGGATTGACGGTACCAGAGGAAGATCCAGTTTCCTCCAGCACCTCTATTGAGATCTTCATCAATCCGGATGTAGCCCTTGTTGAAAAGGTTGGTGTTCTTGGTATGAGATGGTGGCAGCAACGTCACAGATGTAGGTCTCACTCTCTCTCTTCACCCAGAGGTAGATGTAATCTCCTAAGCTACCGCGGTTCAGATCACATGGTAGCCTTTCCCAGCCGTATTTGAATTGAGCGGCCTCTGCATTCACATTAGTGGTGAGTAGCAGATCAACAATGGGAATGTCATACTTAGGGCTTGCACCACTAAAGTACCACAGATGGATGACATCTCCCTCTGCTCCAGAGTTGATGTTTTCTGGGAGCTCAGTGTACCCTGCACTCCTCAGGCCATCTGTCATTCCATCAGTGAATGAGAACTGGACTCTGGTGATGGGTTCTTCATTGTCCTTTTTGTACCACATGTAAACTCTGGTGGTGGATGAATTGCCTTGGTTGAGGTTTACATCCATCATGTGAAAGCCTTGGCCACGAAGCTGTTGTTCCCTTTCAGAGCTAGTGGAGATTGCAATTTCTGTGATGTATTTAGAAGCCATTTTGGGTAGTTGGAGACAAGTGTCTGTAAAGTAAGAATCAATAGTGAAATTGGTCAACACCTCATATGATGCAAGAAACAACACTAAATACACCAAAGACCAGAACATTTGATAAGGATAAAATATGAAATGATTGACAGCTAACTTGTTAAAGCATTTTCTCCAGCTGTTCTAAAGGGGAAACATTAAAATGATGACTTCAAGGATGCATGAAAAACGCCCTGAACAGATACTAAAACAGAAACATGGGCTCGGCTGAGTCAAATGAATAATTATACAAATATATTAATTTATAAGTTTACTGAAAAAGAACCACTACAACACATAATGACATAGACCAGGTGTGGTAACAACGCCCCCTAGAGGACAGCATTCACCACATATTTGTTTTGCTCCTCAGCTTTACATCAATTATGATCTAAATTGAAGACTATGGTGCTTTGATCATCTGAATCAGGTGTTATGGTGATAGTGGAGCAAGTGTGCAACCAATGCATCCCACCACCACCCTGCCCTTTAAAGTAACACACCGACATACTCATATTCACATCAGGACCCTTAATTGGAAGTCATTTCTTTACCAGTGATGTTGTGTTCTTCTGTTCTGGAGTGTCAGACGTTGTTGGAGCGAACCATTAAGGAGAGAGCTGAGCATTAAATAGGTCTAGTTGCCAGGCTGAAATAGCAAGGACATGCACATTAAGAGAAGGTGACACCCAGGCCTTCTCTTTCCATGGAGTGGCTCGATCCTGTTATGTTTGTGATAGGGTCCTTCCATGGAGGGGCTCGGCCCTGTTATGTTTGTGATAGGGTCCTTCCATGGAAGGGCTCAGTTTTTCTACTTTGTATTAAAGTCTAAATTGAATTCACAAGGTCTCTTGCCTCCTCTCTAGTGGGTTAAAATGGCAGAACTTGGCACAGAGTAACAGAACTCCAACCGTTACTGTCATTTTGAGCTATGGCTAGGTTAAGCAAAGCTACTATTTAATTGAGTTTTTCATGGTCAGCATAATTCCATTTATTCTCAACAACACAACTGTGTTATATTTCTCTAGTAGAAAGTGTACAAATCAGAGAGCTGAGTATCTCTTTTATACAGTTTGTTTACACCAGTTAAGGTGTAAAATTATTATTTATTTTTTTTTACCCCTTTTTCTCCCCAATTTCGTGGTATCCAATTGTTACTACTATCTTGTCTCATCGCTACAACTCCCTTACGGGCTCGGGAGAGACGAAGGTTGAATGTCATGCGTCCTCCGATACACAACCCAACCAGCCGCACTGCTTCTTAACACAGCGCGCATCCAACCCGGAAGCCAGCCGCACCCGGCAACCCTGGCTAGCGCGCACTGCGCCCGGCCCGCCACAGGAGTCACTGGTGCGCGATGAGACAAGGACATCCCTACCGACCAAGCCCTCCCTAACCCGGACGACGCTAGGCCAATTGTACGTCGCCCCACGGACCTCCCGGTCGCGGCCGGTTACGACAGAGCCTGGGCGTGAACCCAGGGACTCTGATGGCACAGTACAGCGCCATCCAGGAGGCCTAGGTGTAAGATTATTAACCTATTAACAACAATTCTACAGAATACATATTACTAGGAACTGTACTTTTCCTCCTCCACAGACCACACCCCTCCTCTAGTAATGTCTCAACCTGTCCATCCAGTACCAAGTTCATGTCTCCTTCTGACCCTGACCTGAACGTTGGAATCCATAGAGGTGGAACTGCCACCTCAGTTTGCGATTTACAACAAAGACGTTAATTCAAACAACAAAGACAAAATCATCGGACATCATTAAACATTATTACCCACACAATAGAACAGCAGATGTTTTTATTTCGATACACATCTTGATTTAGAGAGTAGATCATATTTAATATTGCAGAGAGATCAATGTAATTATCTGCACCATTTCCAATCCCCCATACTTTATTATTTTCCCCTAAGGTGAATTAGGGTGGGTGAATTAATGTATTGATTAAATGTTTCCTTTTAGCATTAGGCTTAGCCTACTGGTTTAGCCTACTGGTTTAGCCTACTGGTTTAACCTACTGGTTTAGCCTACTGGTTTAGCCTACTGGTTTAGCCTACTGCACAATTTAAAATGCAACAAAAGGTTTAGAACATGAAGAACTTGAGGTAATGGTTCCAGAACCACCAGGTGCATTCATCTTTCAAATCCAAACAAACCTGAATTCATGACCTACTGAAAAGTGAAAACAAGATGAATGCCAACAAATCCAGATTCTTCCCCTCTCTCTATGACCAGTCCAACGCATGCGGGGATATTTGGACCTCCATTTTGCAGGACCATAATCATTGCAATGCGCAGCAGAAGCAGCAGCAGCCTGTTAGAGACACGGAGCGGTGGCCTGACACGGGCATCCTACTGGTGAACAACTACCAACCTCTGGAGGTGTTTAGTCCTCCGACCGGTATCCATGTAGCCAGGAGGAGCGAAATGGACGAAGTCAACGAGCTGGCTATCCTGATGATGGAGTTGGAGTTGGGAGAGCAGATGGGAGAGCCTTTAGATCACGGGAGATGTAAAATACAGCGCTATTTTTTTCATATGACAATCTGACTTCCAACGCGCTGTTTCGTGTTGTAGACCTAGTAGGTCTATGTGACAGACAGTTTGGGGCGTCTGATGCTGTTGTCTATTACAATGTTAGACCTCTTTGGAAAATTAGTGCCAACACTTTTATAAATTGATTGATTCTCTTTCCCTCCCATTATAGATTACTTCCTAAACAACCTTCATACATCTGTCATCCAACAACTGAGAAGAGAAGGATTCAAATCAGGGAAAAAACTATAATGATTGTATCAGAATTACCTTGACTAACAACTATTTATGTTCATAAATAAATCATATATTAAAGTCACAAACCACATTCTTCATCAAACAGCCAATCTGTCATCCCTTTTATTGAGTTCATCTGCAAAGATTCAGATCACATAATCTGCCATCTTGTTTCTCTCTTCAGACTGATGCATCAGCATTCACATGTGAAAAGTGTTCATTTCATCACAAAACTGGTCAGCATCTACAGAACAGACAGAAAGGGTTTCATTTTACAATACTGCAGCTACATGGTAACATAACCGTCCATCCTCAACCATGAGTGTTGTCAGTCCATCAGCAAAAGAGATGCTGGAAACAGAAAAGCAACAGAGTTCTGGTTTGGAGTTACAGTAAGAGAGAGTATTCCTCTCCTATTTACACTCAGACACACAGGACGGGCTGGAAAACCCAATCTCCCAGGGTGCATCTGAAAACAGAAACTCTACTGTACAGGGGGTCAGTAAAAAAGGAAATCAGGGTGAAAAACTATGACCTACATCTGAAATAATGCAATAATGTGTCGTCATGATAAACACAGAAGGAGAAAATATGTTACATTTTTGGGACAATTCTTCATTTTAACAGTTTATTTTTGTGTTGCAATACCACCTATGATGTGTGAGGTGATATGCTCTTCCACCCATCCTTTGGTATACTGTGACCAAAACGATTACACTCTTCCCCCTCTCACTTGTTCCTCTTATCAAAGATAATCAAACCAGGCTCATCTCAGCCTTGGTTTCCATGTGTAAACTCATGCATGCCATGTCCACCCATTAGAATACCAAGAGCCACTGTATGAATACTGTACTGAAAAGGACCTTCAGACAAGGTGTGTTCCCTCACTGGGAACGAGAGAATAAAAGCCAGAATCCATGGAGAGGACCAAACTTAGGACTGGGAGCTGCCCTAACCTTTTCACCTTCCTGTCCAGCAACAGTTAACATAACAGACATATACCTATAGGATAAAGTGCATTTGAGCTGGTTCTCGTTTAAAATAAAGAGTTACAGTACAATCATCAAGGAGGAGATCAAAGTCATTGGGATCGACATTCACAATATGATGTAAAGAATGCACTGCTGACAGAGGACCTTGGTCTTCAAAGGTCAAACTAATATCTATGTAGTTAACAGTGTCCCAGTCCACCACTGTCCATATTAACTGTATAGTATCATTATCCCTACTAGAGGGCCTTGTGCCAATCAATCCTGGGGATTTTGTGCATTAAACCAGAGATGCACATCTCCAGTCCTAAAATGTCAAAGAGTCAGTCTGCTTTTTGTCTTATCTGATCATTACTAGAAAAAAAACATTACAGAATGTAGAAATGTATTGTGTAGAACACAGATATGACACTCTGTTATATAGAATCATTACAGTGCAATACATACTTTCTCTAACATTTGCTGAGTGGATTCTGTGGCCAATTTATGATTTCTAAAGATTTCTAAAGAAAAGAGAAATCTAACTGAGCACTGTGTCAGCATTTAAAGTGTCCTCTCTCCTTTCTGTTAAGAAACACATTACATTTACAGTTGTGTTAAACCCAGTCCAACCCAGTGCCCAAGAAAAGGGCTACAGTACTGGATTTCTGATCATGTTCACGTTGTGAAAGGCAGTTTGGAGGCATCGCCAAGAAACAAGTGAAATTGTTGTTGGCATCCTTCAGATTCAAGTGTTTGTCGACACAATAATCACAGTTTATGAGGCACATGTGTTCTGACAGGTGTGTCTTCCAAACATGGTGTCAGATCTCAACTCACCATTCATATCCATTCATATACAATACCAGCACCTCCTTTTCATAGGAGAAAATCAACACCCTTCTTTAAATCTACTGACTTCAATTGTGCCTAATTTGTGGTCCAATGTAATTTGTGGTCATGTTGTTTTCAAACTACTTGAAATTATACTTAGAAGACATGGCTGAGCACAGACAAAGGGAATCTGACTCAGACCTCAATTGTCATTGAAGAACATAACAAGCTAAATCCCCTCTCAGTCAGAGGATGGAATACCCAGGGCCATTGGAGATGACAACAAAACAGAAGTCTCTCTTTTAGTTGAAATGAACTTGTTCTATAAAAAGAGCTAAGATACATGGCATCCCTTTACATGCTTATATATACACATTATACAACGGGTGGGTCTAATCCTGAATGCTGATTGGTTAAAACCGCATTCCAGCCAGTGTCTATTCCACAAGTTACCACCGGCTAAATCTATGATGTTAAAATGTCTATTTACTCTGTTCCATATGACAGCGCAATCCACTGTCTCATCATCCCAGCCAAGCAATTTATAAACTTAATCTCCACTATAAAAAGCATCTAGACATGATCTCCCATTTCCTTTAGACTAACATTTAGTTTTCAACAGCAGAGTGTTGTATTAACCTTGCTGTCTGTCTCTGACATTTGCAACATTGTTTCAATATTCAAATTCAACCTCCAGCTGTCCCATAGTAATGAATATGTCGGGAGTCGGGACAGGACAGACAGGCAGCGTTTCTCAACAAGTCAAAATTATGAATCAGCTGGTATCGTTTTTATGGATATATACAAAGAAATGTAAATTGAAAAAAGGTCAAATGAAACGAAGTGCAGCTAGTTTGCAGTCTTTCCAGCTTCAGTTTGAAGTGATTGTGTTAGCTGTGTTGTTGGTTAGCCTCTCTGAACAACAGTGTCCTGACAAGTGAGCACATTTTGTATGCCAGGACAAATCGAGCCTCAATAGCTCATTGTTATGGATTAATCCTAATAAATATCTCTAGAAAACAGCTAAAACAAATGCAACTACTTTGCTGTTATTCTAGCTGTAAGTTAGTCTTAGTTGGCTAACGAGAAAGAAAAGGATAAGAACGTTGCCAGCCGGCATGGAAACAGAACATTTAGAACAAATGACTGGGTCACATCCATAAATACAGAAAAAAAAGACTGAACGACTCTGTGCTTCTCTACTGTAGCAAGCGAACTGATAGAATGAACGACAAGCCGGCTAGATTTGTGTCGGGACTATATCTTGTAGAAGGATGTAATAGTATGACTAAATTAATTTAAAAAAATTATAATAATGAACATATGTCAATCATTATTTGAATATGTTGGTAACACTTCGTATAAAAGTGATGCCCTCGAAACCGGTGTTTGGAGAATATAGTGCCACGGTCTGCCTGCCCTCGAAACCAGTGTTTGGAGAATATAGTGCCACGGTCTGCCTGCCCTCGAAACCGGTGTTTGGAGGATTTAGTGCCACGGTCTGCCTGCCCTCGACTTCGTCTCAGGCCTAACAACAACCGTGCCAATATATCCTCCTAAAACCCTTGGCTCGTTATCACTTCATTCTGATGTTCTGAAGTGGTTGGACCTTTGTGCATGAACATGTGACGACTCTCTCTGCCTCATCAATTGTTCTATTGATGTCATGACATACTCCTCTGTGGGTTGCTAAGGTTACTGTCCTGGTTAGAGAAACACTCATCTTTCATTATTACAGGTCTTTAGATGTGGGGATGACATATGTACAATGTAAAGGAACAGGTAATGTAACTATAGAGACATCGTTAAGAAGAGATGACTGACAGTTTGAGATAGAACACTTTCACTCTTCAGTAACTCCAAAATAACAGCATGATGATGAAACACATCAGAGAAACGTGGGATTTTCCCACTTTGAGAGAGGTGGGGGAGAGCGAGAAATAGAAAGAAAGAGGCTTTTATCAGTCTTAATATACAAATGTCAAAAAAGTTGAGTTTGAGAGTTTGTTTTGTCTCTAGTGTTACAGCATGTTCAGAAAAGAGAGTGCTGCAATTCCACCTCCCGGCCACTAGAGGGAGGGATTACACCTGGAACTCAAACATGTCTGTCTGCTTCTTGGCCAGCTTTGCCACCTCCTGGCGGATGGCCTGGACCAGGGCGGATGTGGAGAGACTGCTGAGGGGGACTCTGTCTCTGGGCTCCCCCGCATCGGGCAGGCTCTGCTGGGACGCGGCGGTGGTCGGGGTGGGGGGTGGCTCCATGGCCTGGCCGTAGTGTAGGGGGAGTCTGGGGGAGCTGCCTTGAGGGTAGCGGGGATGAGGGAAGGCCTCCACGTACCCTGGGAGAGCCACCTGGAAGAGAGGGTAGGCCAGGTGTCACCAAAACTACCACACAGGGTTTGATACCCACCAACACGACAGGAAATTCAGCTGGTGCTTTGTTTTTATTTTCCAAATTCAAAAACATATTATCCTTATTGGATCAGTGTGCTGGGTGAACATAGTCTCTCTTCCACATGTATTACACATATTCAAATGGCTGAAAACAAGGGAAAATATACACAAGCACACTTGGATGAAACTCACACGATAAAATAAATTAAGAAGTAAAAATTAAAACGGCGATTAAAATATCTGTGACTTTTAAAAATGGACTTTCGATTCAAACCAAGCATTTGAACTCCACTTATGGTTTAGTTTAGAATGTGGACATGAGATGTGTCTGACTCTACACACAACTAATCAAAGAAAGACCCAAAAGAAAAAAGAAACGAGGTGTTCATTTAGGAAATGTGCTCAACTACCCCGGTATTTTGCTGTGTCCACTCAACGTCAGCCATACATTCAGTTCAGCAAATGGTTTCTAAATGACACTGGTTCTGCAAAAAGACACTGCGTGAAGGCATCTGGTTGAAACAGGCAGACAAACAGGGATACAAAGAACATTCCATACAGAGGAGGAAAGGCCAGTGAGGAGAGGGGAGGTCACATGGTCAATAACAGATCTGACAGAGGAGGAAAGGCCAGTGAGGAGAGGGGAGGTCACATGGTCAATAACAGATCTGACAGAGGGGGAAAGGCCAGTGAGGAGAGGGGAGGTCACATGGTCAATAACAGATCTGACAGAGGGGGAAAGGCCAGTGAGGAGAGGGGAGGTCACATGATCAATAACAGATCTGACAGAGGGGGAAAGGCCAGTGAGGAGAGGGGAGGTCACATGATCAATAACAGATCTGACAGAGGAGGAAAGGCCAGTGAGGAGAGGAGAGGTCACATAATCAATAACAGATCTGACAGAGGGGGAAAGGCCAGTGAGGAGAGGAGAGGTCACATGGTCAATAACAGATCTGACAGAGGGGGAAAGGCCAGTGAGGAGAGGGGAGGTCACATGGTCAATAACAGATCTGACAGAGGGGGCAAGGCCAGTGAGGAGAGGGGAGGTCACATGGTCAATAACAGATAGACAGAGGGGGAAAGGCCAGTGAGGAGAGGGGAGGTCACATGGTCAATAACAGATAGACAGAGGGGGAAAGGCCAGTGAGGAGAGGGGAGGTCACATGGTCAATAACAGATCTGACAGTGGGGGCAAGGCCAGTGAGGAGAGGGGAGGTCACATGGTCAATAACAGATAGACAGAGGGGGAAAGGCCAGTGAGGAGAGGGGAGGTCACATGGTCAATAACAGATAGACAGAGGGGGAAAGGCCAGTGAGGAGAGGGGAGGTCACATGGTCAATAACAGATCTGACAGAGGGGGAAAGGCCAGTGAGGAGAGGGGAGGTCACATGATCAATAACAGATCTGACAGAGGGGGAAAGGCCAGTGAGGAGAGGGGAGGTCACATGGTCAATAACAGATCTGACAGAGGGGGAAAGGCCAGTGAGGAGAGGGGAGGTCACATGGTCAATAACAGATCTGACAGAGGAGGAAAGGCCAGTGAGGAGAGGGGAGGTCACATGATCAATAACAGATCTGACAGAGGGGGAAAGGCCAGTGAGGAGAGGGGAGGTCACATGGTCAATAACAGATCTGACAGAGGGGGAAAGGCCAGTGAGGAGAGGGGAGGTCACATGGTCAATAACAGATCTGACAGAGGGGGAAAGGCCAGTGAGGAGAGGGGAGGTCACATGGTCAATAACAGATCTGACAGAGGGGGAAAGGCCAGTGAGGAGAGGGGAGGTCACATGGTCAATAACAGATCTGACAGAGGGGGAAAGGCCAGTGAGGAGAGGGGAGGTCACATGGTCAATAACAGATCTGACAGAGGGGGCAAGGCCAGTGAGGAGAGGGGAGGTCACATGGTCAATAACAGATAGACAGAGGGGGAAAGGCCAGTGAGGAGAGGGGAGGTCACATGGTCAATAACAGATAGACAGAGGGGGAAAGGCCAGTGAGGAGAGGGGAGGTCACATGGTCAATAACAGATCTGACAGTGGGGGCAAGGCCAGTGAGGAGAGGGGAGGTCACATGGTCAATAACAGATAGACAGAGGGGGAAAGGCCAGTGAGGAGAGGGGAGGTCACATGGTCAATAACAGATAGACAGAGGGGGAAAGGCCAGTGAGGAGAGGGGAGGTCACATGGTCAATAACAGATCTGACAGAGGGGGAAAGGCCAATGAGGAGAGGGGAGGTCACATGATCAATAACAGATCTGACAGAGGGGGAAAGGCCAGTGAGGAGAGGGGAGGTCACATGGTCAATAACAGATCTGACAGAGGGGGAAAGGCCAGTGAGGAGAGGGGAGGTCACATGGTCAATAACAGATCTGACAGAGGGGGAAAGGCCAGTGAGGAGAGGGGAGGTCACATGGTCAATAACAGATCTGACAGAGGGGGAAAGGCCAGTGAGGAGAGGGGAGGTCACATGGTCAATAACAGATCTGACAGAGGGGGAAAGGCCAGTGAGGAGAGGGGAGGTCACATGGTCAATAACAGATCTGACAGAGGGGGAAAGGCCAGTGAGGAGAGGGGAGGTCACATGGTCAATAACAGATCTGACAGAGGGGGAAAGGCCAGTGAGGAGAGGGGAGGTCACATGGTCAATAACAGATCTGACAGAGGGGGAAAGGCCAGTGAGGAGAGGGGAGGTCACATGATCAATAACAGATAGACAGAGGAGGAAAGGCCAGTGAGGAGAGGGGAGGTCACATGGTCAATAACAGATCTGACAGAGGGGGAAAGGCCAGTGAGGAGAGGGGAGGTCACATGATCAATAACAGATCTGACAGAGGGGGAAAGGCCAGTGAGGAGAGGGGAGGTCACATGGTCAATAACAGATCTGACAGAGGAGGAAAGGCCAGTGAGGAGAGGGGAGGTCACATGGTCAATAACAGATCTGACAGAGGGGGAAAGGCCAGTGAGGAGAGGGGAGGTCACATGGTCAATAACAGATCTGACAGTGGGGGCAAGGCCAGTGAGGAGAGGGGAGGTCACATGGTCAATAACAGATCTGACAGAGGGGGAAAGGCCAGTGAGGAGAGGGGAGGTCACATGGTCAATAACAGATCTGACAGAGGAGGAAAGGCCAGTGAGGAGAGGGGAGGTCACATGGTCAATAACAGATCTGACAGAGGGGGAAAGGCCAGTGAGGAGAGGGGAGGTCACATGGTCAATAACAGATCTGACAGAGGGGGAAAGGCCAGTGAGGAGAGGGGAGGTCACATGATCAATAACAGATCTGACAGAGGAGGAAAGGCCAGTGAGGAGAGGGGAGGTCACATGATCAATAACAGATCTGACAGAGGGGGCAAGGCCAGTGAGGAGAGGGGAGGTCACATGGGCAATAACAGATAGACAGAGGGGGAAATGGAACCTGTTTCATGTTAACAGACAGAGAGAGACAGAGAGTATTGTACAATAGAAAATTAGGAACCACATTTTGCTTAGTGGTAGATGAGGAATGAGCTCACTGTCAATCCCTGATAAGGCTCTCTGCAGAGGCTGTCATGAAAATGTCTTCATATTCACTGATGAGTCACATTTTGGTGTCTTACAAACATCCAGGAAAACACATTGAGCTCTGTAACTTTCCATTAGTTTACATAACAACTCTAAGACCTGGGGCAGGATTGGGCTTTCCCTTGTGTGTGGTGTGGTTGTGGCTCGAGGTAGAACATACCATTAAGCACAGATTTAGGATCAGAATATTTCACCCCCATCCTAACTTTACCATAAGGTAACGTATCTGTCCCAGGATCAGTGGTGTTAGCAATTTTTGTTACTCTTCAATAACACAAACCCCAAAGCAAATCAAGGGGAGGAAAATAGGTTTATTCAAAGAGGCCAAATCATAGATGTTATGGTCATTCTCCCCTGTCCTCAGTGATTCTCTCCAGTGGTTCTCTCCCCAGAACAAAGGGACAGCATGTAGTTTTATAACCCAGCCCTAGCCTGTGCTTGACCAATTAGAATTCCTTGCAATAAAACTAGCCAATGGCCAAATAACAAGTATCCTATTTCAGAAGACATATTCCTCCCATGTCTCTGAACCATTGAGCAATAATTCCCTATTACGGAAAAAACACTATTCCCTTCATCATTATTACTCTATTGACTTCTCGTCCTTTTGACCTCTCATCCTCTGTCTCTGCGTTGTTTATTTATCTTTGACCTATTCTTACAGTGGGTAGCTACTTCTACCTACGAGGTGAGTGTGGAGAGTAGGGGGGGTTCTTACAGAGTCAGCCCACTGGGGGGGCACGTCCTCAGGCTCGGGGGGGTAGGACATCCAGGATGGGCTGTGGTAGGAGGACGGGGGCGTGGAGGCAAAGTACTCAGAGTAACCCGACCGCGAGGCTGGGATGGCGTACACCGCTGTGATGGGGTTTCCTGTGGGGGGGTTAGGAGGTCGTTATACAGGGGAAATACTACAATGACAACCGCCATTACTAGAAGAAGAATCAAGTTGTTCTACAATTGTGACAAACAACAAAGTTAACCTAGACCTAAACCTAAATCCTAACCCTAATTCTAACTCCTAACCCAAACCCAAACTCCTAACCCAAACTCCTAACCCAAACCCTAACTCCTAACCTAGACCCTCACAAGGATAATAAAATAAATTTCAAAAACAGACAAACAGGTTCTGACCTGAGTAGGTGGACATCGGCTGTTCTGCTGTGACTGAGGGGAGTGCTGCTCTGGAGAGGGGGACTGAGGGGAGTGCTGCTCTGGAGAGGGGGACTGAGGGGAGTGCTGCTCTGGAGAGGGGGACTGAGGGGAGTGCTGCTCTGGAGAGGGGGACTGAGGGGAGTGCTGCTCTGGAGAGGGGGACTGAGGGGAGTGCTGCTCTGGAGAGGGGGACTGAGGGGAGTGCTGCTCTGGAGAGGGGGACTGAGGGGAGTGCTGCTCTAGAGAGAGAGACATAGGGGGCGCTGCTGTCATTATGCTGGGTCTGCATATCCGTCATGTTGGTCCCAGACTCTGAGATCCTGGCCGTGGACCCCAGGTCAGGCGACGAGCTGAGTCAGAGAGAGAGATAATGCTCACGTCGCAAAATCACATTCACATGCAACACATATTCTTCACCACAAGAGGACAGTGGTGCTCCATATAAGACCCACAGTGACACTGGATTCTCATTGCTATTCATGTCATCTTCCTCTGCACTGATTCTGCTTTCAAATGTGCAGTATACACGACTGAGATCAGTCTGGCCACACTGCATTTCCCTGGTGAATATTACCATGTGAATGTTGGGGAGTTCAGTGATTCATTTTTGGTTGAGAGTGAGGTGTTGCAGCTTTGATTCATTCGAGGAAAGAATAGTGTTATGGGGGCTGTGTGTGTGTGTGTGTGTGTGTGTGTGTGTGTGTCCTGGCCGTACCGTCTTAGAGAGGTCCCTGGAGGGGGGCCGGTGCGAGGGGGAATAGGGGGTGGAGGAGAGGTCATAACCATGTCAGGAAGCTGGGTGAACCTAAAGGCCTGGAAGAAGACAAGTCAACACACACATGAATAATATACTGTGGGTTGATGTTTTCTGATAGGAGAAAGTGTCTACTTGTTAAGGTTTAGTCAACTAGAACCAGTACAGTAGTACATTTTGACCTAACATAACCATTCCCAGAGGTTGTATCCTTCCACCCACTCACAGGTTTGGGGAGGCTGCACTGATACATGTCTGCTCCGTACGCCGGCACCCACTGCAGCCCTCCTCCCCGGCCACGGCTCATGGTTCCCGGGGCACTGGTCACCACGTCAGAGTAGGGCAGGGGTGGAGGTCCGGGGCTGTAGTGGCCGTGGTGGTAACCGTGGTGGGGGTGGGGATGATGGGAGTGGTGGTGGCGTCCGGCTGTGGAGGAGTGTCCCCCTGAGGCCAGGCTGAAGGCCTCCTCCAAGAGCAGGTGCATCTGCTGGCGTACCTCGTCGATGGACGGCTGGGAGCTCAACGTGGAGGTCTCTGAGTGACCTTTGACCCCTCTGGGGCAGACATAACCCCCCCGCGGGCCAATCAGACGATCCACGTTGGTCTCCTCAATCAGCTCCGGTTCAGTCTGAAACACAGAGAAAAAGAGGGGAATTGGTTACGCACACACACACACACACACACACACACACTGCCCAGGAGGTTGGTGGCACCTTAATCAGGGAGGACAGGCTTGTGGTAATGACTGGAGCAGAATCAGTGGAATGGTATCAAACACATGAAACACATGGCTCCATTGGCGCCGTTCCAGCCATCATTATGAGCCGTCCTCCCTCAGCAACCTCCACTGATACACTGTTCACACTTCATTTCCAATTAGTACTAGTAGAGCTAATACAGTTCAGACCTATCAGAGTAGAGTCATTGTCTCCCAGACCTATCAGAGTAGAGTGTCATTGCCTCCCAGACCTTTCAGAGTAGTGTCATTGTCTCCCAGACCTATCAGAGTAGAGTGTCAGTGTCTCCCAGACCTATCAGAGTAGAGTGTCATTGCCTCCCAGACCTATCAGAGTAGAGTGTCATTGCCTCCCAGACCTATCAGAGTAGAGTGTCATTGCCTCCCAGACCTATCAGAGTAGAGTGTCATTGTCTCCCAGACCTATCAGAGTAGAGTGTCATATTCTCCCAGACCTATCACAGTAGTGTCATTGTCTCCCAGACCTATCAGAGTAGAGTGTCATTGTCTCCCAGACCTATCAGAGTAGAGTGTCATTGTCTCCCAGACCTATCAGAGTAGAGTGTCATTGTCTCCCAGATCTATCAGAGTAGAGTGTCATTGTCTCCCAGATCTATCAGAGTAGAGTGTCATTGTCTCCCAGATCTATCAGAGTAGAGTGTCATTATCTCCCAGACCTATCAGAGTAGAGTGTCATTGTCTCCCAGATCTATCAGAGTAGAGTGTCATTGTCTCCCAGATCTATCAGAGTAGAGTGTCATTGTCTCCCAGATCTATCAGAGTAGAGTGTCATTGTCTCCCAGATCTATCAGAGTAGAGTGTCATTTTAGTGCTCTCTTAGGCTCAAACAAAAACTCTTCATTCACTTTATTAGCACCCTGCAAACTGGTGATGCTGCCCCGGTTTAGGGAGCCATGTCCTTTACACAGAAACACACCACAACTCCAAAGACACTCGTGCCAAGTACTTTCTCTTTACAGCACTGAAGGACTATCCCACAATGCATTGCAACCCCCCCCCATTTCATGATTTACGAGCACAGTGCTACAACGGTAAATGAACAGTCCCCTGATAGCTGGGTGGAATGCCACTGACTCAACCAGAGATGGTCAGATGAGAAATGTTCAAGTGGCTTTAACGATTCAGGAAGCTATACTAGTTGTTGTTGACAAGATGCTGACTAAGTTAGCCAGAGCTGCTTGATGGTACACTGTAGTCCTGTAATATCTCACATGAATAGGTGTTCAGTATTCCTCCAGTGGAACTGCTGTCTCTCTGGTTGGTCTCTGCAGGGTAGAGTGCTACCGGGACAGTTTTGTATGGAGTGTGAGTTGTGTTTCTGTTTATCTCTCCATCTCCTCCTTCCCTCTCCTTGTCCCGCCCCCCGTAGATTCATTGTGGCGATAAACAATCCGGCAAATCACTGTAGAAGTAATTAAGCACTGCGGTAAACTACTGGAGGTCTGTGTGTGTTAGCCTACTGTTATATCTCTCTCTCACTCTCTCTCACTCTCACTGTCACTCTCTCTCTCACTCTCTCTCCTTTCCTTTTCTCACCCACGCTCTGTGCTCGCTCTGCTCTCTCTATATCCACCTCTCCCTCCTTGCTTTCTCCCTCCAGCCTCTCTCTTCCTCCATCCCACTCTCTCTCAGGGTGATAAATGAGTTGGATCTGAGGGTGCCCTACTTCCTGTGCGAGTGGATGGGAGCAGCCACAGGAGACCTGGCGCAGCCGCCTCATAAATCAGTTCCCTCGCAACACGGACAGGCAGAGACGTGGATCCGCAGTGATATGGCCCGCAGAGCAAGCGTTCCCACTGTTCCGCAGTGATATGGCCCGCAGAGCAAGCGTTCCCACTGTTCCGCAGTGATATGGCCCGCAGAGCAAGCGTTCCCACTGTTCCGCAGTGATATGGCCCGCAGAGCAAGCATTCCCACTGTTCCGCAGTGATATGGCCCGCAGAGCAAGCGTTCCCACTGTAATCAATAGAGCCAGTCCTTCTGCAAGGAGCTGACCGAACACGCTAGCACCGGATTCTTTGCAGGTTGCAGGTTTGACACGGTTGTTACGGTTACTGCAGGGAGGCTATGATTCACTCCCACGGGAGGTAGAGAAGGGAGCAGAACAGTGGAGGGAGGAGGTGGAGGAGGACAGGGAGGAGAACAGTGGAGGGAGGAGGTGGAGGAAGACAAGGAGCAGAACAGTGGAGGGAGGAGGTGGAGGATGACAGGGAACAGAACAGTGGAGGGAGGAGGTGGAGGAAGACAGGGAGCAGAACAGTGGAGGGAGGACATAGAGGAAGACAGGGAGCAGAACAGTGGAGGGAGGAGGTGGAGGAAGACAGGGAGCAGAACAGTGGGGGGAGGAGGTGGAGGAAGACAGGCGGCAGAACAGTGGAGGGAGGAGGTGGAGGAAGACAGGGAGCAGAACAGTGGAGGGAGGACATAGAGGAAGACAGGGAGCAGAAGAGTGGAGGGAGGAGGAGGAAGACAGGGAACAGAACAGTGGAGGGAGGAGGTGGAGGAAGACAGTGAGCAGAACAGTGGAGGGAGGAGGTGGAGGAAGACAGGGAGCAGAACAGTGGAGGCAGGAGGTGGAGGAAGACAGGGAGCAGAACAGTGGAGGGAGGAGGTGGAGGAAGACAGGGAGCAGAACAGTGGAGGGAGGAGGTGGAGGAAGACAGGGAGCAGAACAGTGGAGGGAGGAGGAGGAAGACAGGGAGCAGAACAGTGGAGGGAGGAGGTGGAGGAAGACAGGGAGCAGAACAGTAGAGGGAGGAGGTGGAGGAAGACAGGGAGCAGAACAGTGGAGGGAGGAGGTGGAGGAAGACAGGGAGCAGAACAGTGGAGGGAGGAGGTGGAGGAAGACAGGGAGCAGAACAGTGGAGGGAGGAGGTGGAGGAAGACAGGGAGCAGAACAGTGGAGGGAGGAGGTGGAGGAAGACAGGGAGCAGAACAGTGGAGGGAGGAGGTGGAGGAAGACAGGGAGCAGAACAGTGGAGGGCGGACTAGAGGAAGAGAAGTATGAAGACAGGTTGGTTGGGAGGAAATGATGCTTCTCTATGTAGAGGATATTGACAATAGACTCAAAGAGTTGTTACTGTCTGTGGTAAATGTGATACATATTCTATTAGATGTAATATGTGGTTATTGTTAAAACCAATGTCTGAGATGATTAGATAAAGGAGAGAAAGACACTATGCTGTTCTGTTTGTAAAGTAGGAGCTTACTGTAAAACTACCTCGTTCTCTTTGTTTGTAAATGAAAGGTTAAAGGTTATAAGATATTAACAGTGTCTTAGAGATAATTGTGGTGTTTGTTAAGTAGTGATCTGAAACATGACTTCAGGGAGCTGCTCTTTAGCCTCTTGATATTCTAACTGCATCTGTCCAGCATCATCTACGCAGCAACAGTATCACACCACAGGAGAGGAGAGGAGGGGCGAGGAGGCGGGACGAGGCGAGGCAAGGAAGAGGAGAGGAAGAGGAGAGGAAGAGGAGAGGAGAGGAGGGGCGAGGCGAGGCAGATGAGAGGAAGAGGAGAGGAAGAGGAGAGGAAAGGAGAGGAGGGAAGAGGAGAGGAGAGGCGAGGCGAGGAGAGGAGGGAAGAGGAGAGGAGAGGCAGAGGAGAGGAGAGGAGAGGAGAGGCGAGGCGGAGAGGAGAGGAGAGGAGAGAAGGGAAGAGGAGAGGCGAGGCAGAGGAGAGGAAGAGGAGAGGAGAGGAGGGGAGAGGAGAGGCGAGGCGAGGAGAGGAGAGGAGAGCAACATGTCTGAAAGGTATCATAAACCACAACTATAAAGAACACCTTATGAATCTACCACTATCATCCATTAAGCAACTCCTTCACTGCAGTCTGATGTGCTTAACTTCAACCACACCTGTATGTGGACAGTCCAGTTCCTGTCTGAGACTTTGACCCCTGGAGAGCTCTATTAGGGGTGCATTCAGGATTGCAATATGCTGTGATGTTGAATGGAACTCACCTCTACACCTTAAGACAACTGCCTTGACTGCAACAGTACCCTGCCAGAGGTACTACAAAACAGACAGTTCACTACCCAGTGATGTGTCTGTTGTGAAACATGCACTAGTCTGAATCCTTCCAAGTCCACTTTTTACAGCAAGCAGTGAATGTGTTTGTGTTTATTTTGGCCTCAGCACCATACAAAACATTTGGAGCGTGCAGGTACATTGTTTGTTTGTTTGCAACAGGAAGCTGTTGTCTCCAGTCACCTGGGGATGTTAGCTATTTTTGGATAGTAAATCACCTGTAAAATGAGTGGTTTTAACGACTGTGGACATGTAAGCTACAGATACAGTGTCAGGAAAAAGCATTTGCCCCCTTTTACATTTTCTCTATTTTTGTGTATTTTTGATACTGAATGTTGTCAGATCTTCAGCAAAAAACTAATGTTAGATAAAGGGAACCTGAGTTTACAAATAACAAAATAAACATACTTGCATGCAGGACTGCTTTAACTCAGCAACATTTGTGGGTTTACAAGCATGAACTGCTCGTTTCAACATTGTTTCAAAGCCCACCCATCTGCCACTCCAAACCCCACCCATCTGCCATTCCAACCCCACCCATCTGCCACTCCAAACCCCACCCATCTGCCATTACAACCACGCCCATCTGCCACTCCAAACCCAACCCATCTGCCATTACAACCACGCCCATCTGCCACTCCAAACCCCACCCATCTGCCATTCCAACCCCGCCCATCTGCCACTCCAAACCCCACCCATCTGCCATTCCAACCCCGCCCATCTGCCACTCCAAACCCCACCCATCTGCCATTACAACCACGCCCATCTGCCACTCCAAACCCCACCCATCTGCCATTCCAACCCCACCCATCTGCCATTCCAAACCCCACCCATCTGCCATTACAACCACGCCCATCTGCCACTCCAAACCCCACCCATCTGCCATTCCAACCCCGCCCATCTGCCACTCCAAACCCCACCCATCTGCCATTACAACCATGCCCATCTGCCACTCCAAACCCCACCCATCTGCCATTCCAACCCCGCCCATCTGCCACTCCAAACCCCACCCATCTGCCATTCCAACCCCGCCCATCTGCCACTACAAACCCCACCCATCTGCTATTCCAACCCCGCCCATCTGCCACTCCAAACCCCACCCATCTGCCATTACAATCACGCCCATCTGCCACTCCAAACCCCACCCATCTGCCATTCCAACCCCGCCCATCTGCCACTCCAAACCCCGCACATCTGCCACTCCAAACCCCGCACATCTGCCATTCCAAACCCCGCACATCTGCCACTCCAAACCCCGCACATCTGCCACTCCAAACCCTGCACATCTGCCACTCCAAACCCCGCACATCTGCCACTCCAAACCCCGCACATCTGCCATTCCAAACCCTGCACATCTGCCACTCCAAACCCCGCACATCTGCCACTCCAAACCCCGCACATCTGCCATTCCAAACCCCGCACATCTGCCACTCCAAACCCCGCACATCTGCCATTCCAAACCCCTCCCATCTGCCACTCCAAACCCCGCGCATCTGCCACTCCAAACCTCGCCCATCTGCCACTCCTTACCCCACCGATCTGCCATTCCAAACCCCTCCCATCTGCCATTCCAAACCCCTCCCATCTGCCATTCCAAACCCCACCCATCTGCCACTCCAAACCCTGCCCATCTGCCATTCCAAACCTCACCCATCTGCCATTCCAACCCCACCCATCTGCCATTCCAACCCCGCCCATCTGCCACTCCAAACCCTACCCATCTGCCATTCCAACCCCGCCCATATGCCACTAAAAACCCCACCCTTCTGCAATTCCTTACCCCACCGATCTGCCATTCCAAACCCCTCCCATCTGCCATTCCAAACCCCAACCATCTGCCACTCCAAACCCATCATGCTAGAGCAAATGCTCAAAGTAACTGAAAGATTTGAAATAGTGTTTGAACCCGTCTGCTTCTGAGACCCAGAACACCAGTTCAGATAGGGCCAGTGGGAAAGGACCAGGGTCAGGACCAGGGTCAGGACCAGGGTAAGGACCAGGGTAAGGACCAGGGTCAGGACCAGGGTCAGGACAAGGGTCAGGACCAGGGTAAGGACCAGGGTCAGGACCAGGACCAGGGTCAGGGGAGTGGGACTCACGTCATAGCCGCTATTCCTGATGCCTCTCCTGGGTCTCTCCCTCATAACCAGCAGGTCCATCTCTGTTCCTCCGGTACTCGGGCTGTTCAGGCTCTGCCTGCTCCGATAGGTCCGCTGCCTCACCTGAGAATGTCTGCCAATCACAGGGTGTTACAGAGCTCAAATCAATCAGCCAATAAGAAGAGGAATGTGTTAATCAAATGAGTGCAACAAACCGCCTTAGACAATACAGTTAACTAGGAGAAACTCCTGGTTTCATTATCATTGTCGTGGTCATCGTTTTCTTCGTCATCAACCTCATCATGATCAGCAGCAACTTTGTCATCATGAATCAACATTCTATTATATTCTATAGGCCTTTCCAGCCACACTACCGTTCAACAGTCTGGGGTCACTTAGAAATGTCCTTGTTTTTGAAAGAAAAGCACATTTTCTGGTCCATTAAAATAACATCAAATTGATCAGAAATACAGTGTAGACATTGTTAATGTTGTAAATGACTATTACGGCTGATTTTTAATCAAATATCTACATAATGTCTACATAGGCCCATTATCAGCAACCATCACTCCTGTGTTCCAATGGCACGTTGTGTTAGCTAATCCAAGTTTATCATTTTAAAAGGCTAATTGATGATTAGAAAACCCTTTTGCAATTATGTTAGAACAGCTGAAAACTGTTGTTCTGATTAAAGAAGCAATAAAACTGTCCTTCTTTAGACTAGTTGAGTATCTAGTTGAGTATCTGGAGCATCAGCATTTGTGGGTTCGATTACAGGCTCAAAATGGCCAGAAACAAATAACTCTCTTCTGAAACTCGTCAGTCTATTCTTGTTCTGAAAAATGCTATTCCATGCGAGAAATTGCCAAGAAACTGAAGGTCTCATACAACGCTGTGTACTACTCCCTTCACAGAACAGCGCAAACTGGCTCTAACCAGAATAGAAAGAGGAGTGGGAGGCCCCGGTGCACAACTGAGCAAGAGGACAAGTTCATTAGAGTGTCTAGTTTGAGAAACAGACGCCTCACACGTCCTCAACTGGCAGCATCATTAAATAGTACCCGCAAAACACCAGTCTCAACGTCAACGTTGAAGAAACAACTCTGGGATGCTGGCCTTCTAGGCAGAGTTGCAAAGGAAAAAAACATTTCTCAGACTGGCCAATAAAAAGAAAAGATTAAGATGGGCAAAAGAACACAGACACTGGACAGAGGAATATTGGAAAAAAGTGTTATGGACAGACGAATCTAAGTTTGAGTGTTCAGATCACAAAGAAGAACATTCGAGAGACGTAGAAAAAATGAAAAGATGCTGGAGGCAATGTGATGGTCTGGGGGGCTTTGGCGGTGGTAAAGTGGGAGATCTGTTCAGTGTAAAAGGGATCTTGAAGAAGGAATGGTATCACTCCTATTTGCAGCTCCATGCCATACCCTGTGGACGGCGCTTCATTGGAGCCAATTTCCTTCTACAACAGGACAATGACCTAAAGCACAGGTCCAAACTATGCAAGAACTATTTAGCGAAGAAGCCCTTGTCAACATCTTGACTATATTTCCTATTCATTTTGCAACTCATTTCATGTACTGTATGTTTTCATTGAAAACAAGGACATTTCTAAGTGACCCCAAACTTTTGAACGGTAGTGTATGTCTGAACATAATATCTCCTCTGCCAGATTGATTTGACATAATTGTGTGTTTTTCAATTACTTATCCCTGCCAGCCAATGCTGAAACTCCTAAAACGGCATCATACTGAGGACGTCTTAGAGAGGAGGTAATATGTATGATAATATTGATACATATTTTTCATTCTGTTGAACAAGATGCAGTGATGCAGATCAGTGAACATGCTCTGGGAGTGCTATCTCATCACTCATCACAGTCCTATCAGCAGGCTGAGCATGACTGGAGAGTCTGTCAAACATGTCTCTATGGGAAACTTCACCAGAACCAAAGATGATAGAGACAGGAGAGAGCAGACAGAAGAGAGCAGACAGAAGAGAGGAGACAGAAGAGAGGAGACAGGAGGAGGACACAGGAGACAGAAGAGAGGAGACAGAAGAGAGGAGACAGAAGAGAGGAGACAGGAGAGAGGAGACAGGAGGAGGACACAGGAGACAGGAGAGAGGAGACAGGACACAGGAGAGAGGAGACAGGACACAGGAGACAGGACACAGGAGAGAGGAGACAGGACACAGGAGAGAGGAGACAGGAGAGAGGAGACAGGAGGAGGACACAGGAGACAGGAGAGAGGAGACAGGAGAGAGGAGACAGGAGAGAGGACACAGGGGGAGGAGAGAGGAGACAGGAGAGAAGAAACAGGACACAGGAGAGAGGAGACAGGAGAGAGGAGACAGGAGACGGGACACAGGAGACAGGACACAGGAGAGAGGAGACAGGACACAGGAGAGAGGAGACAGGACGAGGAGGGCAACAAGCAGTGAATATGAAGTTTGGTTCTCCAGAGAAACAGAGCAATGAAAATCACAAAACCATCACCTAAACAGCCAACATCTGCCTTTCCTTTCTCCTCCTGTACAGTGTGTGTGTGTGTTTGTGTGTGTGTGCGTGTGCGTGTGCATGTCTGTGTGCGTGTCTGTGTGCGTGTCTGTGCGTTATGTACGCATATGTGTTTTTCCCTCATCGGCATCCATAACAAACCACAACTATTCTCTCTCTGTCTACATCAGTAGCAAATGATGGCACGACAGAGCAGGGCAGAGCCGTCCCAATGGAGAGCCCCTTATGGGCTCCCCTGCTCTGAGACAAGTACACCAAATCCTCTTATCTCCAGACTGAAGGAGCAGAAAACCAGAGGACCAGGGGCCAGAGCCCAGCACCATCCCAGAGACAGGAGGGGATTAGTCTGATTAAAGAGGCCTGATGAGACCCTCCTCTGGATCACAGAAAGATGATAATGAAACAATTAGACAGACAGACTGCCGTGCTGAGGGAGCATTTATAGAGAGGGAGGGTTAGATGAGGGCATGGAACTGCAGACAGACAACTGGTCAATGAGGCTGCGTGACAGACACAGAGAGAGTGCCAATCAATGTCCTTGAAAAGCTTTGGAGGAGGGACTATTAAACTACCCACCTACAACTCAACATATATCCCCATCCCCTCCTCTTTTCCCTCACACCCTCCCCCATCTCACCTCCTGCTGGACTTGACGTAGGTGGATGCTCGGTCTTCATCAGGCTCCAGTGGTGGGCCATGCTCTCCAGGTGCCCTCTCATGTCCGTGTCTCTGCCTCTGTGCCAGCGCCCTGCTACCACTCCCGCTGCCATCCGCTGAGGGGAAGTCATAGTACCCTTTCCTCTTAGCCTTCAGCCTCAGCTTGTTCCTGTAGTGCTCTATGTCGGACTTCTGCTTCAGAGCTAGGTTCACCTGGAGAAAGAAGGAAGGGAGGGAGGGAGGGAGGGAGGGAGGCAGGCAGGCAGGCAGGCAGGCAGGCAGGCAGGCAGGCAGGCAGGCAGGCAGGCAGGCAGGCAGGCAGGTAGGCAGGCAGGCAGGCAGGGAGGCAGGGAGGCAGGGAGGCAGGGAGGGAGGGAGGAGAAAAAGCACAGACATGTAAAAAGTGTGTGTGTGTGTGTGTATGTGTGTGTGTGTGTGTGTTGTGTGTGTGTGTCTCACCTCTCCATTTCCATTGAGGATGGCTGAGTCTTGGCTGCGGTCAGAGGAGGCGGGGTGTGAATAGGTGGGCGGAGCAGTCATGGGCTTTATGGAAATAAGCTGCAGGGAACCAAACGAGGTGTCGTAGGGATCTGAACAAAGAACAAGGAGTTAATACACTCACCACAAAGAACAAGGAGTTAATACACACTCACCACAAAGAACAAGGAGTTAATACACACTCACCACAAAGAACAAGGAGTTAATACACACTCACCACAAAGAACAAGGAGTTAATACACACTCACCACAAGGAACAAGGAGTTAATACACACTCACCACAAAGAACAAGGAGTTAATACACACTCACCACAAGGAACAAGGAGTTAATACACACTCACCACAAAGAACAAGGAGTTAATACAGACTCACCACAAAGAACAAGGAGTTAATACACACTCACCACAAAGAACAAGGAGTTAATACACACTCACCACAAAGAACAAGGAGTTAATACACAATCACCACAAAGAACAAGGAGTTAATACACACTGACCACAAGGAGTTAATACACACTCACCACAAGGAACAAGGAGTTAATACACACTCACCACAAAGAACAAGGAGTTAATACACACTCACCACAAAGAACAAGGAGTTAATACACACTCACCACAAAGAACAAGGAGTTAATACACACTCACCACAAGGAACAAGGAGTTAATACACACTCACCACAAAAAACAAGTCTCTGGACTCTCGCCTAATGGGCCATAAGCCACACACACCTTCCCTCTCTCTCTCTCACACACACACACACACACACCTTCCCTCTCTCTCACACACACACACACCTTCCCTCTCTCTCTCACACACACACACACACACACACACACACACACACACACACACACACACACACACACACACACACACACACACACACACCTTCCATTTCTCTCTCTCACACACACACACACACACACCTTCCCTCTCTCTCTCACACACACACCTTCCCTCTCTCTCTCACACACACACACCTTCCCTCTCTCTCACACACACACACACACACACACACACCTTCCATTTCTCTCTCTCACACACACACACACACACACCTTCCCTCTCTCTCTCACACACACACCTTCCCTCTCTCTCTCACACACACACACCTTCCCTCTCTCTCTCACACACACACACCTTCCCTCTCTCTCACACACACACACACACACACACACACACACACACACACACACACACACACACACACACACACACCTCCATGGACAGCAGTCACCTTGCCTGGCTACGGGTTACATTGTGACATTCCATCAAACAGTACTTTGTCACAGACCAACTTGCAGACAGAAGCAGTCCATCACTGAGACGGAGAGGAACAGGAATCACGTCTCTGTGATAGATGAAGACTGACTGACTCTGGGCATTCTCTCCTTATCCAACATCAGGAGAAGTCCATTCAATTCCAGCTTTTAACTTAGCTGCTAAATTATTCAGATCATTTCATTAAGATAATACTAATCTAGAAAGCCCAGGCCAATTCATAAGTGGCTGTATTTTAATCCGATTAACATGACCTTCCAAGACTACTGTAGATAGCTGATTAAACTATTCTGTAACATAACTGAAGCCAAAATATATTCTGAAAACATCATCCGCAGTGGACTAATGGATAGGCAATCAACATATCAGACCTTTTCTTTCCTTTGAGCCATAAACAAAATGTATTCTGAGGCAGAGCAGTCAAACTGCAGTAGGGTGAGACATGCTCGTCAGGTGAGAGAGGAACCAGAGACGTTTGGAGCATGACCTCTGCACTCTGTGATTTTATATGTATCTGTCTGTCTCTCTGTGTGTGTGAGTGTCTGTCTCTCTGTGTGTGTGTGTGTGTGTGTGTGTGTGTGTGTGTGTGTGTGTGTGTGTGTGTGTGTGTGTGACTGAGCCACTGACAGACTGTATCATGTCAGCAGAGCATCTCATACATATTCATCAGGTCCATCTCTCTTGTTACTGCTGAGTGGATACCTTTACTGCTTTAAAAAGAGAGGGAGTGTGTGTGAGAGAGAGAGAATGAAGAGAGAATGAAGAGAGTGGAGAGAGCGAGAGCGAGCGAGAGAGAGGGTACAGGTGAATCTGTGATGTAAAGTGGTCTAACATGGTCTAATATTACACTTCTGTCAGTGTGTATGCAGACAGGAAGGTATGTATGTATGCAGACAGGAGAGTATGCAGACAGGAGAGTATGCAGACAGGAAGATATGTATGCAGACAGGAAGGTATGTATGTATGCAGACAGGAGAGTATGTATGTATGCAGACAGGAGAGTATGCAGACAGGAGAGTATTTATGTATGCAGACAGGAGAGTATGCAGACAGGAGAGTTTGCAGACAGGGCGGTATGTATGTATGCAGACAGGATAGTATGCAGACAGGAGAGTATGTATGGAGACAGGAAGGTATGTATGCAGACAGGAGAGTGTGCATGCAGACAGGAGAGTGTGTATGCAGACAGGAGAGTGTGTATGCAGACAGGAAGGTATGTATGCAGACAGGAGAGTGTGTATGCAGACAGGAAGGTATGTATGCAGACAGGAGAGTGTGTATGCAGATAGGAAAGTGTGCATGCAGACAGGAGAGTGTGCATGCAGACAGGAGAGTATGTATGCAGACAGGAGAGTGTGTATGCAGATAGGAAAGTGTGCATGCAGACAGGAGAGTGTGCATGCAGACAGGAGTGTATGTTTGGAGACAGGAGAGTGTGCATGCAGACAGGAGTGTATGTTTGGAGACAGGAGAGTATGTATGCAGACAGGGGAGTCTGCATGCACGTGCATGTGTGTGTGTGTGTGTGTGTACTGGTCTCACCGTTCTTCTTGCGTGTCTCCTCCTTTGTCAATTTCTGCTGTGCTGTGACTTTCTGAGCCTCCGAGCCCCGACCAGAGTTGAGCTTCTCTGATTCGTTGCTGATGACGGAACCGTCCTCGCTCGGCAACCTGCTGCAGGTAACCATAGCAACAGGAGCGGCTGTGAATTCTGCGATTGTTTGGCTTGGAGAACAGTTATCCCATCCCGTCCCCACCCCCCCCATTCCACCCCTTCTCATCCCACCCCTCCCTTCCCTTCCCTCCCCATCCCACCCCTTCCTTCCCATACCAAACCTCCCTTCCTCTCCTCTCCTCACCCCTTCCCTCCCCATCCCACCCCTTCCCATGTTTAAAAGCACTGCCATTCAGAAGGTATTAGAGCCTGTTTAAAAGCACTGCCATACAGAAGGTATTAGAGCCTGTTTAAAAGCACTGCCATACAGAAGGTATTAGAGCCTGTTTAAAAGCACTGCCATACAGAGGGGTATTAGAGCCTGTTTAAAAGCACTGCCATTCAGAGGAGTATTTCAAGCACTGACTGTTGACGCCTTAGTATCCAACACTGACCCCTGTCCAAAATGTAACCTGTAATAGTATGGTAATAATCATAGAGACAGACAGTGCTGTCCTGTAATAATCATAGACAGACAGTGCTGTCCTGTAATAATCATAGAGACAGACAGTGCTGTCCTGTAATAATCATAGACAGACAGTGCTGTCCTGTAACAGTCATAATAGAGACAGGCAGTGCTGTCCTGTAATAATCATAGACAGACAGTGCTCTCCTGTAACAGTCATAATAGAGACAGACAGTGCTGTCCTGTAATAATCATAGACAGACAGTGCTGTCCTGTAACAGTCATAATAGAGACAGACAGTGCTGTCCTGTAATAATCATAGAGACAAACAGTTCTGTCCTGTAACAGTCATAATAGAGACAGACAGTGCTGTCCTGTAATAATCATAGACAGACAGTGCTGTCCTGAAACAGTCATAATAGAGACAGGCAGTGCTGTCCTGTAATAATCATAGAGACAAACAGTTCTGTCCTGTAACAGTCATAATAGAGACAGACAGTGCTGTCCTGTAATAATCATAGACAGACAGTGCTGTCCTGAAACAGTCATAATAGAGACAGACAGTGCTGTCCTGTAATAATCATAGACAGACAGTGCTGTCCTGAAACAGTCATAATAGAGACAGGCAGTGCTGTCCTGTAATAATCATAGAGACAGACAGTGCTGTCCTGTAATAATCATAGACAGACAGTGCTGTCCTGTAACAGTCATAATAGAGACAGGCAGTGCTGTCCTGTAATAATCATAGACAGACAGTGCTGTCCTGTAACAGTCATAATAGAGACAGACAGTGCTGTCCTGTAACAGTCATAATAGAGACAGGCAGTGCTGTCCTGTAATAATCATAGAGACAGGCAGTGCTGTCCTGTAATAATCATAGACAGACAGTGCTGTCCTGTAATAATCATAGACAGACAGTGCTGTCCTGTAACAGTCATAATAGAGACAGGCGGTGCTGTCCTGTAATAGTATGGTAATAATCATAGAGACAGGCAGTGTTGTCCTGTAATAATTATAGAGACAGACAGTGCTGTCCTGTAATAATCATAGATAAAGGCAGTGCTGTCCTGTAATAGTATGGTAATAATCATAGAGACAGGCAGTGCTGTCCTGTAATAATCATAGAGACAATACAGTTCTGTCCTGTAACAGTCATAATAGAGACAGACAGTGCTGTCCTGTAATAATCATAGACAGACAGTGCTGTCCTGTAACAGTCATAATAGAGACAGGCAGTGCTGTCCTGTAATAATCATAGAGACAGGCAGTGCTGTCCTGTAACAGTCATAATAGAGACAGGCAGTGCTGTCCTGTAATAATCATAGAGACAGGCAGTGCTGTCCTGTAACAGTCATAATAGAGACAGGCAGTGCTGTCCTGTAATAATCATAGAGACAGGCAGTGCTGTCCTGTAATAATCATAGAGACAGGCAGTGCTGTCCTGTAATAATCATAGACAGACAGTGCTGTCCTGTAATAATCATAGACAGACAGTGCTGTCCTGTAACAGTCATAATAGAGACAGGCAGTGCTGTCCTGTAATAATCATAGAGACAGACAGTGCAGTCCTGTAATAATCAAAGACACAGGCAGTGCTGTCTTGTAATAATCATAGAGACAGGCAGTGCTGTCCTGCAATAATCATAGAGACAAACAGTTCTGTCCTGTAATAATCATAGAGACAAAGAGTTCTGTCCTGTAATAATCATAGAGACAAACAGTTCTGTCCTGTAATAATCATAGAGACAAACAGTTCTGTCCTGTAACAGTCATAATAGAGACAGACAGTGCTGTCCTGTAATAATCATAGACAGACAGTGCTGTCCTGTAACAGTCATAATAGAGACAGACAGTGCTGTCCTGTAACAGTCATAATACAGACAGACAGTGCTGTCCTGTAACAGTCATAATACAGACAGGCAGTGCTGTCCTGTAATAATCATAGAGACAGACAGTGCTGTCCTGTAATAATCATAGACACAGGCAGTGCTGTCCTGTAATAATCATAGAGACAGGCAGTGCTGTCCTGTAATAATCATAGAGACAAACAGTTATGTCCTGTAATAATCATAGAGACAAACAGTTCTGTCCTGTAACAGTCATAATAGAGACAGACAGTGCTGTCCTGTAATAATCATAGACAGACAGTGCTGTCCTGTAACAGTCATAATAGAGACAGACAGTGCTGTCCTGTAACAGTCATAATACAGACAGACAGTGCTGTCCTGTAACAGTCATAATACAGACAGGCAGTGCTGTCCTGTAATAATCATAGAGACAGGCAGTGCTGTCCTGTAATAATCATAGAGACAGGCAGTGCTGTCCTGTAATAATCATAACAGAGACAGACAGTGCTGTCCTGTAACAGTCATAATAGAGACAGACAGTGCTGTCCTGTAACAGTCATAATACAGACAGACAGTGCTGTCCTGTAATAATCATAGAGACAGACAGTGCTGTCCTGTAATAATCATAGTAACAGGCAGACTGTCCTGTAACAGTCATAATAGAGACAGACAGTGCTGTCCTGTAATAATCATAGTAACAGGCAGACTGTCCTGTAACAGTCATAATAGAGACAGTGCTGGTGATGATGGTGATGATGTGGTGGGTGGTGGTGGTGGAAGTGTGGGGGGTGGTGGTGGTAGTGGTAGTGTGGGGGGTGGTGATGATGGTGGTAGTGTGGGGGGTGGTGGTGGTCGTGTGGGGGGTGGTGGTGGTAGTGTGGGTGGTGGTGGTGGTAGTGGTAGTGTGGGGGGTGGTGATGATGGTGGTAGTGTGGGGGGTGGTGGTGGTCGTGTGGGGGGTGGTGGTGGTAGTGTGGGTGGTGGTGGTGGTAGTGTGGGGGGTGGTTGAGGTGGTGGTAGTGTGGGGGGTGGTGGTGGTGATGATGGTGATGATGTGGCGGGTGGTGGTGGTGGTAGTGTGGGGGGTGGTGGTGGTGGTAGTGTGGGGGGTGGTGATGATGGTGGTAGTGTGGGTGGTGGTGGTGGTAGTGTGGGGGGTGGTTGTGGTGGTGGTAGTGTGGGGGGTGGTGGTGGTGATGATGGTGATGATGTGGCGGGTGGTGGTGGTGGTAGTGTGGGGGGTGGTGGTGGTGGTAGTGTGGGGGGTGGTGATGATGGTGGTAGTGTGGGGGGTGGTGGTGGTAGTGTGGGGGTTGGTGGTGGTAGTGTGGGGGGTGGTGGTGGTAGTGTGGGGGGTGGTGGTGGTAGTGTGGGTGGTGGTGGTGGTATTGTGGGGGGTGGTGATGATGGTGGTAGTGTGGGGGGTGGTGGTGGTGGTGGTGGTAGTGTGGGGGGTGGTGATGATGGTGGTAGTGTGGGGGGTGGTGGTGGTAGTGTGGGGGGTGGTGGTGGTGGTGTGGGTGGTGGTGGTAGTGTGGGGGGTGGTGGTGGTGGTGGTGATGATGGGGATGATGTGGCGGGTGGTGGTGGTGGTAGTGTGGGGGGTGGTGGTGGTAGTGTGGGTGGTGGTGGTGGTAGTGTGGGGGGTGGTGATGATGGTGGTAGTGTGGGGGTGGTGGTGGTGGTGGTGGTAGTGTGGGGGGTGGTGGTGGTGGTGGTAGTGTGGGGGTGGTGGTGGTAGTGTGGGTGGTGGTAGTGTGGGGGGTGGTGGTGGTGGTGGTAGTGTGTGGGGGGTGGTGGTAGTAGTAGTGTGGGGGATGGTGGTGTGGGGGGTGGTGGTGGTGGTGGTGGTAGTGTGAGGGGTGGTGATGATGGTGGTAGTGTGGGGGGTGGTGGTGGTAGTGTGGGGGGTGGTGGTGGTAGTGTGGGGGATGGTGGTGGTGGTGGTGGTAGTAGTGTGGGGGATGGTGGTGGTAGTGTGTGGGGGGTGGTGGTGGTGGTAGTGTGGGGGATGGTGGTGGTAGTGTGGGGGGTGGTGGTGGTAGTGTGGGGGGTGGTGGTGGTGGTGGTGGTGGTAGTGTGGGGGTGGTGGTGGTAGTGTGGGGGGTGGTGGTGGTAGTGGGGGGTGGTGGTGGTAGTGTGGGGTGGTGGTGGTAGTGTGGGGTGGTGGTGGTAGTGTGGGGGGTGGTGGTGGTAGTGTGGGGGTGGTGGTAGTAGTGTGGGGGGGTGGTGGTGGTGGTAGTAGTGTGGGGGTGGTGGTAGTAGTGTGGGGGGTGGTGGTGGTAGTGTGGGGGGTGGTGGTGGTAGTGTGGGGGTGGTGGTAGTAGTGTGGGGGGTGGTGGTGGTGGTAGTAGTGTGGGGGTGGTGGTAGTAGTGTGGGGGGTGGTGGTGGTAGTGTGGGGTGGTGGTGGTAGTGTGGGGGGTGGTTGTGGTAGTGTGGGGGGTGGTGGTGGTAGTGTGGGGGTGGTGGTGGTAGTGTGGGGGGTGGTGGTAGTAGTGTGGGGGGTGGTGGTGGTAGTGTGGGGGGTGGTGGTGGTAGTGTGGGGGGTGGTGGTGGTGGTAGTAGTGTGGGGGGTGGTGGTAGTAGTGTGGGGGGTGGTGGTAGTAGTGTGGGGGGTGGTGGTAGTAGTGTGGGGGGTGGTGGTGGTAGTGTGGGGGGTGGTGGTAGTAGTGTGTGGGGTGGTGGTGGTGGTAGTGTAGGGGGGTGGTGGTGGTAGTGTGGGGGGTGGTGGTGGTAGTGTGGGGGGTGGTGGTTGTAGTGTGGTGGTAGTGTGGTGGTGGTAGTTTGGGGGGTGGTGGTGGTAGTGTGGGGGGTGGTGGTGGTAGTGTGGGGGGTGGTGGTGGTAGTGTGGGGGGTGGTGGTAGTAGTGTGGGGGGTGGTGGTGGTAGTGTGGGGGGTGGTGGTGGTAGTGTGGGGGGTGGTGGTGGTGGTGTGGGGGGTGGTGGTAGTAGTGTGGGGGGTGGTGGTGGTGGTAGTAGTGTGGGGGGTGGTGGTAGTAGTGTGGGGGGTGGTGGTAGTAGTGTGGGGGGTGGTGGTGGTAGTGTGGGGGGTGGTGGTGGTAGTGTGGGGGGTGGTGGTGGTAGTGTGGGGGGTGGTGGTAGTAGTGTGGGGGGTGGTGGTGGTGGTAGTAGTGTGGGGGGTGGTGGTAGTAGTGTGGGGGGTGGTGGTAGTAGTGTGGGGGGGGGGGGGGGGTGGTGTGTTTCTATATGTTACATGTTGATAGATTTGACTGGTAGGGGAGGGCTATCTCTCAGTATTCTACCATTGAGTGCTTTTTATTTGTGCTGTTTTGGGAAAGTGATGTGTTGCACTCCATTGGTCCATGCAAATTGCATCCTGGTCCCAGCAATATAATGAACACCACCTGTTATTATTTTACTCAATAACATAAAAGTAGCTCAAGATGATCTGGGGAAGCCTGTGCCGCAAACACTCTACTCAAGTATCTCTTCAGTCGTCCTTATTCAATCTGTCTCAGTCTATTGCCAATGTGTATGAATCAGCAGTGAGACAATAGTTTTGCACAGACAGTGTGCTATGAATGTGCTGGGGAATGCAAGTCACGAGTGGAAAAGGCTGTGATGATGTCACCAAGTGGATAAGGCTGTGATGATGTCACCAAGGAGATAACGCTGTGATGATGTCAACAAGTGGATGAGGCTGTGTTGATGTCACCAGTGGATACGGCTATGAAGATGTCACCAAGGAGATAACGCTGTGTTGATGTCACCAGTGGATAAGGCTATGATGATGTCACCAGTGGATGAGGTATGGACAGGTGGAATCAACCAATCACCACATCTGACAGGGACAGGGGGGCCCTTAGGTAAATGCTAAATCATGCTAAATTGTTCTACGAGGGAGCAGAAAAGGACTTCATTTTTCACAGTGCTGCAGGAGAACAAGCATGGAATGAGGATTGGTTCTGGTGAAGTTTAGACTATGAAACAGATAAAGGGATTGTTTTTGGAGCATCTTGTGACCCTGAACTCAAGGTTCTGATCCTTCTCACCATCAACAAAGTGATTCCTGTTATCTTTGGCTTCTCATTCCTGGTTGGGCTGGTGTGTTGTTGTGACTACCACTGGACCTATTTTTAGAGTTTCTTTAGCTGAGTCAAGACAAACAGCAGCTTGGTGTTATCATCACAGCCTTATCCATTTTGGTGACATCATCACAGCATAGATGCGGTAAAGAGGTCAATCGAACTCGACCAAAACAATGGAATTCCCATGGAAACGCATGGGGAAAGGGTTGTGGGGGAAAGATCCAGTATCTCACATTATGTTGAGGTAAAAATCTGAGTATAATGCTTCTATGGATGTCAACCCCAACACATGTTCATGTCATCGTCACCAATCAACCAATCAATTACAGTTAAAAATGACTACCACCACCGATTAACCTGCTTATACGAACAGGAGTTAGCGTTTTGCATTCTTCTAAAACTGAAAATAAACAACTTCTTCATCTTATGCAACAAAAACAGCCAAATATATCCAACTCGGACTTAAGTAACCACATTGTGGGCCTGTTACAACATATAAATCATGAAAGATGTGCCTCCCGAGTGGCTCAGTGGTCTAAGGCTCTGCATCGCAGTGCTAGCTGTGCCACTAGAGATTCTGGGTTTGAGTCCAGGCTCTGTCTCAGTAGTCCAGTGCTAGCTGTGCCACTAGAGATTCTGGGTTTGAGTCCAGGCTCTGTCTCAGTAGTCCAGTGCTAGCTGTGCCACTAGAGATTCTGGGTTTGACTCCAGGCTCTGTCTCAGTGGTCCAGTGCTAGCTGTGCCACTAGAGATTCTGGGTTTTACTCCAGGCTCTGTCTCAGTGGTCCAGTGCTAGCTGTGCCACTAGAGATTCTGGGTTTGACTCCAGGCTCTGTCTCAGTGGTCCAGTGCTAGCTGTGCCACTAGAGATTCTGGGTTTGAGTCCAGGCTCTGTCTCAGTGGTCCAGTGCTAGCTGTGCCACTAGAGATTCTGGGTTTGAGTCCAGGCTCTGTCTCAGTGGTCCAGTGCTAGCTGTGCCACTAGAGATTCTGGGTTCTAATAATCATTATTATTCAGTTCTAATTCAGTTCTAATCTATTCCATTCCATTCTATTCCATTCCATTCTATTCAGTTCTAATCTATTCCATTCCATTCAGTTCTAATCTATTCCATTCCATTCCGTTCTAATCCATTCCATTCTATTCTATTCAGTTCTAATCTATTCCATTCCATTCTATTCCATTCCATTCTATTCAGTTCTAATCTATTCCATTCTATTCAGTTCTAATCCATTCAATTCCATTCTATTCAATTCTAATCTATTCTATTCCATTCCATTCAGTTCTAATATATTCTATTCTATTCAATCCAGTTCTAATCTATTCCATTCTATTCAGTTCTAATCTATTCCATTCCATTCTATTCCATTCCATTCTATTCAGTTCTAATCCATTCCATTCTATTCCATTCCATTCTATTCAGTTCTAATTTATTCCATTCCATTCAGTTCTAATCTAATCTATTCCATTCTATTCAGTTCTAATCTATTCCATTCCATTCCATTCTAATCCATTCCATTCTATTCTATTCAGTTCTAATCTATTCCATTCCATTCTATTCAGTTCTAATCTATTCCATTCCATTCCGTTCTAATCCATTCCATTCTATTCTATTCAGTTCTAATCTATTCCATTCCATTCTATTCCATTCCATTCTATTCAGTTCTAATCTATTCCATTCTATTCAGTTCTAATCCATTCCATTCCATTCTATTCCATGCCATTCCATTCAGTTCTAATCTAATCTATTCCATTCTATTCAGTTCTAATCTATTCCATTCCATTCCGTTCTAATTCATTCCATTCTATTCTATTCAGTTCTAATCTATTCCATTCCATTCTATTCCATTCCATTCTATTCAGTTCTATTCTATTCCATTCCATTCTATTAAGTTCTAATCTATTCCATTCCATTCAGTTCTAATCTATTCCATTCCGTTCTATTCAGTTCTAATCTATTCCATTCCATTCTATTCAGTTCTAATCTATTCCATTCTATTCAGTTCTAATCTATTCCATTCCATTCTATTCCATTCCATTCTATTCAGTTCTAATCCATTCCATTCTATTCAGTTCTAATCTATTCCATTCCATTCAGTTCTAATCTAATCCATTCCATTCTATTCTATTCAGTTCTAATCTATTCCATTCCATTCTGTTCAGTTCTAATCTATTCCATTCCATTCTATTCAGTTCTAATCTATTCCATTCTATTCAGTTCTAATCTATTCCATTCCGTTCTATTCAGTTCTAATCTATTCCATTCCATTCTATTCAGTTCTAATCTATTCCATTCCATTCTATTCCATTCCATTCTATTCAGTTCTAATCTATTCCATTCTATTCAGTTCTAATCTATTCCATTCCGTTCTAATCCATTCCATTCTATTCTATTCAGTTCTAATCTATTCCATTCCATTCTATTCCATTCCATTCTATTCAGTTCTAATCTATTCCATTCTATTCAGTTCTAATCCATTCCATTCCATTCTATTCAATTGTAATCTATTCTATTCCATTCCATTCAGTTCTAATCTATTCTATTCCATTCCATTCAGTTCTAATCTATTCTATTCCATTCCATTCAGTTCTAATCTATTCCATTCCATTCTATTCAGTTCTAATCTATTCTATTCCATTCCATTCAGTTCTAATCTAATCTATTCCATTCCATTCCATTCTATTCAGTTCTAATCTATTCCATTCCATTCCATTCTATTCAGTTCTAATCTATTCTATTCCAGTCCATTATATTCAGTTCTAATCTATTATATTCTATCACATCATACATGGCAGACCACAGCTGAGCTTCACCACAACTCTTATAACCCTGCCTCTTAAAGTCAGAACGTTGTCATTTGTAATGTAAAAGCCTCCAAACTGCCCCTGAATTCCCCCTAGCTGCCCTCAACTATCCCTTTAACTAGAGATGCTTGTCAACATCCACAGTACAAAACAGAAAACATGGGAAGAAGACTTTAGGCATTTGTGTAGTGCATTACGATGGTGAGGGTTTTATGAAGGTCTAGCCAACATCAAAGTAGGACATACAGTAAACTAAAATGAGGTAAGGAGATAACGCCGTGGTAACATCATTGTCTCATCCAGAACAGCATTAAGGATTTTACCCACAGGGCCAATTCACTCATAATAGTCTTATGGAAAGATATCAGGAAAATTCCTTTAACGTAGACAAAAGAAGAGGTAAAAATACCATTCCTGAATAAATTGCTGTGATTCAACTGATAATAATCTGAGGTCAACGGATCTCAGGAAAGCGCTTCAAGACAAGAATACTAGAGTAAATGTATTCCTGAAATATCTCCCCTCTCTATATTTAACTGAATAACAATAGTCTGACGTGAATGGAGCTCGGCTACTAGCCAGTCACATCCTCTCTCCTCTGCAGGAGCACAATAGGCTTATCCAGCTCAATAACATCACATCTGATTGGCTCAACACAAAACAAGTAGTTTAAACGGTAGATATATTCCTATGACACCCTCTGTATGGCCATGTGAGGTGTGTATGTGACTTTAGTACCTCTTGCGTATGTCTGAGTTGAGGGTCTTCTTGTTGGCGGTGCCGTCCTGGTGCAGGGCCTTCTCCAGGGAGAGGGAGAGGGGGGCTTCCCGGATGGGCAGGGGCAGCATCAGGGTGTCCTGGGTCACAGGGAGGGTCTCTCCCTCCCCACCCTGCACCCGGCCCAGGTGCTGCTTGGCATAGTCAAAACCCTGGACAGGCTGTAGGGAGGACGAAGGGGGGGAGAGAGATGAGTGGAAACAGGTGAGTGATGGATGCAAGGTTTCTGTCTCAATGGCCATCTAAATGGCACACACGCGCGCACACACACACACACACACACACACACACACACACACACACACACACACACGGTCAGCATATTATGTATACACAGACAGAGACAAACGCACATTTAAAGAGACATACTAAACTTGTGAAGGTGATAAATGACCTTTTAATGGTGTCAGACCAAGGCTCTGCATCTGTCCTCGTGCTCCCAGACCTTAATGCTGCTTTTGATACCATCGATCACCACATTCTTTTGGAGAGATTGGAAATCCAAATTGGTCTACACAGACAAGTTCTGGCATGGTTTAGATCTTATCTATCGGGAAGATTTTAGTTTGTCTCTATGAATGGTTTGTCCTCAAATCAACTGTAAATTTCAGTGTTCCTCAAGGCTCCATTTTATGACCACTATTGTTTTCACTATATATTTTACCTCTAGGTGATGTCATTCGGAAACATAATGTTAACTTTTACTGCTATACAGACGACACACAGCTGTACATTTCGATGAAACATGGTGAAGCCCCAAAATTACCCTCCTTGGAAGCCTATGTTTCAGACATAAGGAAGTGGATGGCGGCAAATTGTCTACTTTTAAACCTGAGCAAAACAGAGATGCTTGTTCTAGGTCCCAAGAAAGAGATCTTCTGTTGAATCTGACAATTAATCTTGATGGTTGTACAGTCTTCTCAAATAAAACTGAAAGACCTCAGCGTTACTCTGGACCCTGATCTCTCTTTTGACGAACATATTTCAAGGACAGCTTTTTTCCATCTACGTAACATTGCAAAAATCAGAAACTGTCTGTCCAAAAAGGATGCAGAAAAAGTCATCCATGCTTTTGTCACTTCTAGGTTAGACTACTGCAATGCTCTACTTTCCGGCTACCCGGATAAAGCACAAAATAAACTTCAGTTAGTACTAAACACGGCTGCTAGATTACTCCAGTGCTAGCCTCTCTACACTGGCTTCCTGTTAAGGCAAGGGCTGATTTCAAGGTTTTACTGCTAACCTACAAAGCATTACATGGGCTTACTCCTACCCATTTTTCCGATTTGGTCCTGCCGTACATACCTACACGTACGCTACGGTCACAAGACGCAGGCCTCCTTACTGTCCCTAGAATTTCTAAGCAAACAGCTGGAGACAGGGCTTTCTTCTAGAGCTCAATTTTTATGGAATGGTCTGCCTATACATGTGAGAGACACAGACTCGGTCTCGACCTTTAAGTATTTATTGAAGACTCATCTCTTCAGTAGGTCCTATGATTGAGTGTAATCTGTCGCTGCCTGGCTGGTTCCCCTCTCTCCACTGGGATTCTCTGCCTCAAACCCTATTACAGGGGCTGAGTCACTAGCTTATTGGTGCTCTTCCATGCCGTCCCTAGGATGGGTGCATCACTTGAGTGGGCTGAGTCACTGACGTGATCTTCCTGTCTGGGTTGGCGCCCCCCCTTGGGTTTGTGCAATGGGGGAGATCTTCGTGGGCTATACTCAGCCTTGTCTCAGGATGGTAAGTTGGTGGTTGAAGATATCCCTCTAGTGGTGTTGGGGCTGTGCTTTGGCAGTGGGTGGGGTTATATCTTGCCTGTTTGGCCCTGTCCAAGGGTATTGTCAGGCGGGGCCATGGTGTCTCCCCTCCTGTCTCAGCCGCCATTATTTATGCTGCAATAGTTTATGTGTCAGGGGGCTAGCGTCAGTCTGTTATATCTGGAGTATTTCTTGTCTTATCGGTGTCCTGTGTGAATTTAAGTATGCTCTCTCTAATTCTCTCTTTCTTTCTTCCTTTCTCTCTTTCTATCTTTATCTCAGAGGACATGAGCCCTAGGACATGCCTCAGGACTACCTGGCCTGATGACTCCTTGCTTTCCCCAGTTCACCTGGTTGTGCTGCTGCTCCAGTTTCAACTGTTCTGCCTGCGGCTATGGAACCCTGACTTGTTCACCGGACGTGCTACCTGTCCCAGACTTGCTGTTTTCATCTCTCTAGAGACAGCAGGAGCGGTAGAGATACTCTGAATGATCGGCTATGAAAAGCCAACTGACATTTACTCCTGAGGTGCTGACCTGATGCACCCTCTATAACCACTGTAATTATTATTATTTGTTGGTCTGATCTGTTGGTCATCTATGAACATTTGAACATCTTGACCATGTTCTGTTATAATCTCCACCTGGCACAGCTAGAACAGGACTGGCCACCCCTCATAAGCCTTGTTCCTCTCTAAGATTCTTCCTAGGTTCAGACCTTTCCAGGGAGTTTTTCCTAGCCACCGTGCTTCTACACCTGCATTGCTTGCTGTTTGGGGTTTTAGGCTGGGTTTCGGTACAGCACTTAGTGACATCAGCTGATGTAAGAAGGGCTTTATAAATACATTTGATTAATTGATACACACATTTAAAGAGATATACAGGCAGTCAGACAGACACACACATTCAGACAGAAAACTGAAATGCCTAAATGACTTTTCAGAACTCTAGTTCATGTGTCTTGAACTCCATACACATAGATTTTATGAAGACTTCTTTGATCTCACTTTCTCTCCTTCTAATGTCTAATAAATGAATCACAGTGGGCAATAAAAATATGAGATTCAAAGACTATTCTAATGTAGTCAGACTCCAGACAGAAGAGGAGAGAGACACAGTGGGGTGGTTTATATAAAAGTCTTAAACACACACACACACACACACACACACACACACACACACACACACACACACACACACACACACACACACACACACACAGAGGTGTGGATGGTGGTGAAGTTTTCACGCAGACTAAAAGTGCTAGCTCCAGTGCTGTCCAGGGCTGTCAGATGAGTGGTTCTCAGAGGGATATAGAGGAAGTGCTGGCTCCAGGGCTGTCAGAGGAGTGGTTCTCAGAGGGATATAGAGGAAGTGCTGGCTCCAGGGCTGTCAGAGGAGTGGTTCTCAGAGGGATATAGAGGAAGTGCTGGCTGCAGGGCTGTCAGAGGAGTGGTTCTCAGAGGGATATAGAGGAAGTGCTGGCTCCAGGGCTGTCAGATGAGTGGTTCTCAGAGGGATATAGAGGAAGTGCTGGCTCCAGGGCTGTCAGAGGAGTGGTTCTCAGAGGGATATAGAGGAAGTGCTGGCTCCAGGGCTGTCAGATGAGTGGTTCTCAGAGGGATATAGAAGAAGTGCTGGCTTCAGGGCTGTCAGAGGAGTGGTTCTCAGAGGGATATAGAGAAAGTGCTGGCTGCAGGGCTATCAGAGGAGTGGTTCTCAGAGGGATATAGAGGGAAAGTGCTACATCTGCAGTCACACAGCATGACAGTATCACTAAGAGGTGATATTCACAGCATCACTATTCAATTATTTTTTTCCCCAAGCGATGTACTTAAAAAAAAGTCTGGTAGAATGCAAATTCCCAAGGTACATGTATTTGTCCATCCCTCATATTGACAACTGGACTGCTCCAACACAGCAAGAACCAGGTTTAACCCCATGGGTTCACTCCTCAGGGTCCCCAGCATATTTCACAGTGTCTGCCTCAATAACATCCACCTCAATATACTGTACAGACTGGCTGATGGTGCAAAGACAGAAACAAACAGAGAGAGTGAAAGGTGGACACACAGACAGGCAGAGGGATATCCCTTTGGTAAACATAATGGAGCTTCTATCGTTGATCCACTGATGGTGGACAGGCTACTGCACGAACACACACACATGCTAAACTACAGGACTGTTTCACCAGCATAGACTGGAATATGTTCCGGGATTCATCCGATGGCATTGAGGAGCTAACCACATCAGTCACCGGCTTCATTAATAAGGGCATAGATGACATCGTCCCCACATTCCAATCAGAAGCCATGGATTACAGTAAATATCTGCACTGAGCTAAAGGCTAGACCTGTCGCTTTAAAGGTGCGGGACACTAATCTGGACGCTTAAAAGAAATCCCACTACGCCCTCCGACGAACCATCAAATAGGCAAAGCGTCAATACAGGACCAAGATCGAATCCTACTACATTGGCTCTGTCGCTTGTCAGATGTGGAAGGGCTAGCATGGATTACAAAGGGAAACCCAGCCGCGAGCTGTCCAGTGATGCGATCCTACCAGACGAGCTAAATACCTTCTATACTGGCTTCGAGGCTAGCAACACTGAACCATGCATGAGAGCACCAACTGTTCCGGACGACAGTGTGATCACGCTCTCCAGAGCCGATGTAGTAAGACCCTTAAACAGGTCAACATTCACAAGGCCGTAGAGCCAGATGGATTACCAGGACATGTACTCAGAGCATGCACTGACCAGCTGGCAAGTGTCTTCACTGACATTTTCAACCTCTTCCTTACCCTGTCTGTAATGCTACATATTTCAAGGTCTCCCGAGTGGTGCAGTGGTATAAGGCCCTATAGACACCCTGGTTCGAATCCAGGCTGTATCACCACTGGCCGTGATTGGGAGTCCCTTAGGGCGGCGCACAATTTGCCCAGCGTTGTTCGGTTTTGCCCGTTCTTAAATGACTTTCCTAGTTAAATTAAAATGTACATTTAAAAAATGTAAACACCATGTGTCCCTGTGCCCAAGAACGCCAAGGTAATCTGACGAAATGACTTTCATAGCAGTCACATCTGTAGCCATGAAATGCTTTGAATGGCTTGTCATGGCTCACATCAACACCTTCATCCCAAACAGCCTGGATCCACTCCAATTCACATACTGCCACATATCCACAGATGATTCAACCTCTATTGCAATCCACACTGCCCTTTCCAACCTGGACAAAAGGAGAACCTACTGTACATGAGAATGCTGTTCATTGACTCCAAGATCATTACTAAGCTAAGGACCCTGGGATTAAACAGGGTAGGCAACAACACATCCGCCACACTGACCCTCAACACCGGGGCCACTCAGGGGTGCGTGCTTAGTCCACTCCTATACTCCCTGTTCACCCATGACTTCGTGGCCAAGCATGACTCCAATACCGTCATTGGATACCACCGACAACGATGAGACAGCCTATAAGGAGGAGGTCAGAGACCTGCCAGTGTGGTGCCAGGACAACAACCTCTCCCTTAACATCAGCAAGAGAAAGGAGCTGATCTGGGCTACAGGAAACAGAGGTCTGAGCACGCCCCCATTCACATTGATAGAGCTGAGTGGAGCAGGTTCGAGAGCTTCAAGTTCCTTGGTGTCCACATCACTAAGGAATTATCATGGTCCACACACACCAACACAATCGTGAAGAGCACATGACAATGCCTCTCAGGAGGCTGAAAAGATTTGTCATGGGCCCTCAGCTCCTCAAAAAGTTATACAGCTGCACCATTGAGAGCATCTCAGATACCCAAGTCATAGACTGTTCTCTCGGCTACTGCATAGCAGGCGGTACCAATGCACTAAATCTGGAACCAACAGGACCCTGAACAGCTTCTACCCCCAAGCCATAAGACTGCTAAATAGTTCAACTCTTTTAACTCATCTGGATAAGAGCATCTGCTAAATGACTCGAATGTAAATATCACATACACTGCTGTTACAGTTATCTATCCTGATGCCTAGTCATTATCCCTGCCTATATGTACATACTGTATCGACCTCAATTACCTAGTATCTCTGCACATCTAGTCAGTACTGGTGCCCCATGTATATAACTAAGTTATTATTACTCAGTGTGGATTTACTCCTCGTATTAATATTATCTTTCTATTATAATAATAGTGTTTCTCTCTGCATTGTTGGGAAGGGCCCATCAGTAAGTATTTCACTGTTAGTCTACATCTGTTGTTTCTCTCTGCATAGTTGGGAAGGGCCCATCAGTAAGTATTTCACTGTTAGTCTACACCTGTTGTTTCTCTCTGCATAGTTGGGAAGGGCCCATCAGTAAGTATTTCACTGTTAGTCTACACCTGTTGTTTCTCTCTGCATAGTTGGGAAGGGCCCATCAGTAAGCATTTCACTGTTAGTCTACACCTGTTGTTTCTCTCTGCATAGTTGGGAAGGGCCCATCAGTAAGTATTTCACTGTTAGTCTACACCTGTTGTTTCTCTCTGCATTGTTGGGAAGGGCCCATCAGTAAGTATTTCACTGTTAGTCTACACCTGTTGTTTCTCTCTGCATAGTTGGGAAGGGCCCATCAGTAAGTATTTCACTGTTAGTCTACACCTGTTGTTTCTCTCTGCATAGTTGGGAAGGGCCCATCAGTAAGCATTTCACTGTTAGTCTACACCTGTTGTTTCTCTCTGCATAGTTGGGAAGGGCCCATCAGTAAGCATTTCACTGTTAGTCTACACCTGTTGTTTCTCTCTGCATTGTGGGGAAGGGCCCATCAGTAAGCATTTCACTGTTAGTCTACACCTGTTGTTTCTCTCTGCATTGTTGGGAAGGGCCCATCAGTAAGCATTTCACTGTTAGTCTACACCTGTTGTTTACCAAGAATGTGACAAATACAATGTGATTTGATCCTGCTTGTTATTCCATACTAAATTTCAGGCAAAAGCTCCCTCTTGGGATACTGCTATACTGCAAAATATGGACCATGTCTTTGCATAGAAAATGAACATCGGTGATTGGTTATTGTATTACTGTAATGGTGAACTAACTGATCTGTAATGCCAAACTGATACAAACAATAGCGAATGACAACGCATACAGTGGTAAACTAGGTCAGAACAGGGGTGTGTGCGTGTGTTTGCACGTGTGTGTCTGCTTCTTAAAGACAAATGAGGTCTAGAAGGTTAACAATGAGAGTACATACATTATTAGACATATAGAAGGGAGTCAGGTGTAATGGTATAGGTAGGATACTGTGTACTGAGCCAGGAGAATCATTAGTGTCTCGGCTAGCCTATTTTTACCCAATTAAGATGAGAACATCTGACCTTGTTCCAGCAATATGCACCAAGAGCTCGTTTCAGAGCACACACATGCATACACACACACACACACACGCGCGTGCGCACGTACACGCACGCACACGCATTCACATGCATACACACAGCTTTCAGTCTACTACAGAGTGAGTCAGCTAGGTTGGTTGCGGTCTCTCATCTCCCTCACTCACAGTAGCCTACACACTAGGTTTGGGCGGTATACCGTATATACCGTATCCCGAGGTATTTGGAAATAGCCATGGGATGGTTTATCAATACCGTCAATACCGTTGAAACTACTTATTTTAATTTAATTTTTCAATCCATTTTTATATTTGTAACTACTTTTTCAGTAAATACCTGCAGTCAATATGACAGGAGATAAAGATCGTGTTCATTTCACCTGTCACATTATAAAGTGGGTGGTTCCAGCCCTGAAAGCTGATTGGCTGATAGCCATAGTATATCAGACCGTATACCACGGGTATGACAAGACATGTATTTTTACTGCTCTAATTACATTGGTAACCAGTTTATAGTAGCAATAAGGCATCTCAGGGGTTTGTTGTATATGGCCAATATACTACGGCTAAGGGCTGTGTCCAGGCACGTGTTAGGTTGTACATATCACAATGGGGGAAAGCAGGAGCAGGTGAGTCCAGCTGTGTATTGCTAGGGGTCGTGTTTTAAATTGAAAGTCAACAGTGTTTTTTTGCTTCAATAGAGTGATCAGGGACCTGCAACTATAGTTTCCTTCACAGAAAATACATTGGTGTAACACATTCAGCAGAAAATATATTCATTTTCATCAGATGACAAAATCATTTTTGTCAATTTTTGTTTTTGGCTGGCAGTCATGCAACTCTATTTGGCTGGCAGTCATGCAACTCTATTTGGCTGACAGTCATGCAACTCTATTTGGCTGGCAGTCATGCAACTCTATTTGGCTGGCAGTCATGCAACTCTATTTGGCTGGCAGTCATGCAACTCTATTTGGCTGGCAGTCATGCAACTCTATTTGGCTGGCAGTCATGCAACTCTATTTGGCTGGCAGTCATGCAACTCTATTTGGCTGGCAGTCATGCAACTCTATTTGGCTGGCAGTCATGCAACTCTATTTGGCTGGCAGTCATGCAACTCTATTTGGCTGGTAGTCATGCAACTCTATTTGGCTGGCAGTCATGCAACTCTATTTGGCTGGCAGTCATGCAACTCTATTTGGCTGACAGTCATGCAACTCTATTTGGCTGGCAGTCATGCAACTCTATTTGGCTGGCAGTCATGCAACTCTATTTGGCTGGCAGTCATGCAACTCTATTTGGCTGACAGTCATGCAACTCTATTTGGCTGGCAGTCATGCAACTCTATTTGGCTGGCAGTCATGCAACTCTATTTGGCTGACAGTCATGCAACTCTATTTGGCTGGCAGTCATGCAACTCTATTTGGCTGGCAGTCATGCAACTCTATTTGGCTGGCAGTCACAAAAGTAAATAAGCTTACAATTTAAAAAAAAAATCAGAGCGCTGTCTGCTGATAGAATGCCTGTCAAGCAGAAATTATAAGAAGAAGCATTTTACATCTGTGTTTACAAAACACAGCAAGATATTTCTTATGCATTTTATATTTTTTCCTGCGTGAAAACACAAAATTCTCAGTTAACGAGACCCAGATTTTAGGTCTTGCTAGTTATCTAAGTAAGTGGCTGAATTAATAAGGTGAGGGGGCATCATATTGTGTTAGATTTCTGCCATGTTTGAGAAGTCAAAGCCCTATCTTGATTTCCTTACGTTTTTTCTCCTCTCTGTTCTCGGACTATCTGCTCCTCCACCCTCTTCTCCAAGCTTACCAGGCAGGCCAGTTGCCCTAGCGACTCCAGACTCCACACAGACACAGCGTGTACACATGCTGCTCCACCCTCTTCTCCAAGCTTACCAGGCAGGCCCGTTGCCCTAGCGACTCCAGACTCCACACAGACACAGCGTGTACACATGCTGCTCCAGAGCCAGTACTGTTCTTCCTTCAGACAAGCATGTGTCAAAACTTTGTTCATTTGCACAATGTCTCTCGTTCACATTTGCTTGACATTCGGCAGCTCCAACCTATATATGTATAACTTTATGTGCTGGACTGCCTGTCTTAGCAATTACATTTTTTCACTCGTTAGCATATTTAGCTTGCAGCCTCCATGGAAATTGGCTATTACTTGTGATAATTTGTTAGCATTCTGGTAAATGATGCCCAATTCTTTCTGGCACCACCATGTGTACTAAGTTGATAATACTGTAAATCTCGGGATGAGAGAAGGATGGTATAAAGATATGAACATCTGGATACCACCCAACCCTAATACACACATACAGTCACCTAAACAAACATACCCATCAAATGTAATAGTGACTATTCAAACTTTATTTCAACTGTAGCATATCCGTATCCCTATTTCATATGCCAGTCAAACACCCCATTACCCTGCACTCCTCTAGTAGACACACCAGTGGAGGACGGCTCATTATAATGGCTGAAGCAAATGGAAAGGCATCAGACCATGTGTTTGATGTAATTCATACCATTCTACTTATTTCTCAACAGTCATTACCATGAGCCCGTCCTCCCCAATTAAGGTGTCACCAACCAGAGAAACAAGGACAGGCACCAGAGAGAAACAAGGACAGACACCAGAGAGAAACAAGGACAGACACCAGAGAGAAACAACACCAGAGAGAAACAACACCAGAGAGAAACAAGGACAGACACCATAGAGAAACAAGGACAGACACCAGAGAGAAACAAGGACAGACACCAGAGAGAAACAAGGACAGACACCAGAGAGAAACAAGGACAGACACCAGAGAGAAACAAGGACAGACACCAGAGAGAAACAAGGACAGACACCAGAGAGAAACAAGGACAGACACCAGAGAGAAACAAGGACAGACACCAGAGAGAAACAACACCAGAGAGAAACAACACCATAGAGAAACAAGGACAGACACCAGAGAGAAACAACACCAGAGAGAAACAACACCATAGAGAAACAAGGACAGACACCATAGAGAAACAAGGACAGACACCATAGAGAAACAAGGACAGACACCAGAGAGAAACAAGGACAGACACCAGAGAGAAACAAGGACAAACACCAGAGAGAAACAAGGACAGACACCAGAGAGAAACAAGGACAGACACCATAGAGAAACAAGGACAGACACCATAGAGAAACAAGGACAGACACCATAGAGAAACAAGGACAGACACCAGAGAGAAACAAGGACAGACACCAGAGAGAAACAAGGACAGACACCATAGAGAAACAAGGACAGACACCATAGAGAAACAAGGACAGACACCAGAGAGAAACAAGGACAGACACCAGAGAGAAACAAGTTAGATACCTGGTGGTAATATCCTGTTACATCCCTCCGATATGATGTCTGAAAAACAAGAGAAACCGTGTCAAAGATACGCGTCATCATCCATTTCCTCCTCCCGTCTCTCTTCTGACAGTTTGACTGTAGGCTGAAAACATGCACTGCAAAAATAGGTAATGATCTGCTAGGTTTCCCCAAACAATGGATTTACCTGCCGTCTTACCAAGATGAATCATCTCACTGCACTGACAGATCATTCTGCTTATTTCAACCTACAAAAGGCTTGATTTTTTGGGTAATAGAAAACAACTCAATACAATACATTTTTTTGCAGTGTGTCTCCAGTTTTCATCTGGATTTACCTCTACCTGGTATGTGTGTGTGTGTGTGTGTGTGTGTGTGTGTGTGTGTGTGTGTGTGTGCCTGTGTGTGTGTGTGTGTGTGTGTCTCTGCCCACCTTGACACGGGGGTTAAGGTTGCCCATGGCGTCGGCTTTGAAGTCGCTCTTGTTCTTCCGGCAGAGCACGGCGGTGATGATGATGATGATGAGCGTTACCACGGCGATAGGGGCCAGCACCGCTGCGATGATCCACAGATTGTTTGGAGGATTCTTCACCACGGCTACAAGGGGAAACACACAGGAACACTTTGTGAGAGAACGGATCAACACACACACACACACACACACTCCCTCCTATTGTTGTGCTGTGTATAAGAATTGTCATCATGTAATCATCAATGATAGAACACACAGTAACAGTAGATATGTTTTACTGAGGTAAATGTGTCTGCAGTGAGGAATGTTCCTCAATGATGGTATCAACATCACAGCAGTAGTCCATCCTCTCCCTTCATTATGCCCTACCTCTACAGACACATCTCGTACTGTCCTCACTTCCTCCATCCTCTCCCTTCATTATGTTGTACCTCTACAGACACATCTCATACTGTCCTCACTTCCTCTCCCTTCATTATGTTGTACCTCTACAGACACATCTTATACTGTCCTCACTTCCTCCATCCTCTCCCTTCATTATGCCGTACCTCTACAGACACATCTCATACTGTCCTCACTTCCTCCATCCTCTCCCTTCATTATGCCCTACCTCTACAGACACATCTCATACTGTCCTCACTTCCTCCATCCTCTCCCTTCATTATGTTGTACCTCTACAGACACATCTCATACTGTCCTCAATTCCTCCATCCTCTCCCTTCATTATGTTGTACCTCTACAGACACATCTCATACTGTCCTCACTTCCTCCATCCTCTCCCTTCATTATGCCGTACCTCTACAGACACATCTCATACTGTCCTCACTTCCTCTCCCTTCATTATGTTGTACCTCTACAGACACATCTCATACTGTCCTCACTTCCTCCATCCTCTCCCTTCATTATGCCGTACCTCTACAGACACATCTCATACTGTCCTCACTTCCTCTCCCTTCATTATGTTGTACCTCTACAGACACATCTCATACTGTCCTCACTTCCTCCATCTTCTCCCTTCATTATGTTGTACCTCTACAGACACATCTCATACTGTCCTCACTTCCTCCATCCTCTCCCTTCATTATGCCGTACCTCTACAGACACATCTCATACTGTCCTCACTTCCTCCATCCTCTCCCTTCATTATGTTGTACCTCTACAGACACATCTCATACTGTCCTCACTTCCTCCATCCTCTCCCTTCATTATGCCCTACCTCTACAGACACATCTCATACTGTCCTCACTTCCTCCATCCTCTCCCTTCATTATGTTGTACCTCTACAGACACATCTCATACTGTCCTCACTTCCTCCATCCTCTCCCTTCATTATGTTGTACCTCTACAGACACATCTCATACTGTCCTCACTTCCTCCATCCTCTCCCTTCATTATGCCGTACCTCTACAGACACATCTCATACTGTCCTCACTTCCTCCATCCTCTCCCTTCATTATGCCGTACCTCTACAGACACATCTCATACTGTCCTCACTTCCTCCATCCTCTCCCTTCATTATGCCCTACCTCTACAGACACATCTCATACTGTCCTCACTTCCTCCATCCTCTCCCTTCATTATGCCCTACCTCTACAGACACATCTCATACTGTCCTCACTTCCTCCATCCTCTCCCTTCATTATGTTGTACCTCTACAGACACATCTCATACTGTCCTCACTTCCTCCATCCTCTCCCTTCATTATGTTGTACCTCTACAGACACATCTCATACTGTCCTCACTTCCTCCATCCTCTCCCTTCATTATGTTGTACCTCTACAGACACATCTCATACTGTCCTCACTTCCTCCATCCTCTCCCTTCATTATGTTGTACCTCTACAGACACATCTCATACTGTCCTCACTTCCTCCATCCTCTCCCTTCATTATGCCGTACCTCTACAGACACATCTCATACTGTCCTCACTTCCTCTCCCTTCATTATGTTGTACCTCTACAGACACATCTCATACTGTCCTCACTTCCTCCATCTTCTCCCTTCATTATGTTGTACCTCTACAGACACATCTCATACTGTCCTCACTTCCTCCATCCTCTCCCTTCATTATGTTGTACCTCTACAGACACATCTCATACTGTCCTCACTTCCTCCATCCTCTCCCTTCATTATGCCCTACCTCTACAGACACATCTCATACTGTCCTCACTTCCTCCATCCTCTCCCTTCATTATGTTGTACCTCTACAGACACATCTCATACTGCCCTCACTTCCTCCATCCTCTCCCTTCATTATGTTGTACCTCTACAGACACATCTCATACTGTCCTCACTTCCTCCATCCTCTCCCTTCATTATGCCGTACCTCTACAGACACATCTCATACTGTCCTCACTTCCTCCATCCTCTCCCTTCATTATGTTGTACCTCTACAGACACATCTCATACTGTCCTCACTTCCTCCATCCTCTCCCTTTCATTATGTTGTACCTCTACAGACACATCTCATACTGTCCTCACTTCCTCCATCCTCTCCCTTCATTATGTTGTACCTCTACAGACACATCTCATACTGTCCTCACTTCCTCCATCCTCTCCCTTTCATTATGTTGTACCTCTACAGACACATCTCATACTGTCCTCACTTCCTCCATCCTCTCCCTTCATTATGTTGTACCTCTACAGACACATCTCATACTGTCCTCACTTCCTCCATCCTCTCCCTTCATTATGTTGTACCTCTACAGACACATCTCATACTGTCCTCACTTCCTCCATCCTCTCCCTTCATTATGTTGTACCTCTACAGACACATCTCATACTGTCCTCACTTCCTCCATCCTCTCCCTTCATTATGTTGTACCTCTACAGACACATCTCATACTGTCCTCACTTCCTCCATCCTCTCCCTTCATTATGTTGTACCTCTACAGACACATCTCATACTGTCCTCACTTCCTCCATCCTCTCCCTTCATTATGTTGTACCTCTACAGACACATCTCATACTGTCCTCACTTCCTCTCCCTTCATTATGTTGTACCTCTACAGACACATCTCATACTGTCCTCACTTTCTCCATCCTCTCCCTTCATAATGTTGTACCTCTACAGACACATCTCATACTGTCCTCACTTCGTCCATCTTCTCCCTTCATTATGTTGTACCTCTACAGACACATCTCATACTGTCCTCACTTCATCCATCCTCTCCCTTCATTATGTTGTACCTCTACAGACACATCTCATACTGTCCTCACTTCCTCCATCCTCTCCCTTCATTATGTTGTACCTCTACAGACATATCTCATACTGTCCTCACTTCCTCCATCCTCTCCCTTCATTATGTTGTACCTCTACAGACACATCTCATACTGTCCTCACTTCCTCCATCCTCTCCCTTCATTATGTTGTACCTCTACAGACACATCTCATACTGTCCTCACTTCCTCCATCCTCTCCCTTCATTATGTTGTACCTCTACAGACACATCTCATACTGTCCTCACTTCCTCCATCCTCTCCCTTCATTATGTTGTACCTCTACAGACACATCTCATACTGTCCTCACTTCCTCCATCCTCTCCCTTCATTATGTTGTACCTCTACAGACACATCTCATACTGTCCTCACTTCCTCTACCTTCATTATGTTGTACCTCTACAGACACATCTCATACTGTCCTCACTTCCTCCATCTTCTCCCTTCATTATGTTGTACCTCTACAGACACATCTCATACTGTCCTCACTTCCTCCATCCTCTCCCTTCATTATGTTGTACCTCTACAGACACATCTCATACTGTCCTCACTTCCTCCATCCTCTCCCTTTCATTATGTTGTACCTCTACAGACACATCTCATACTGTCCTCACTTCCTCCATCCTCTCCCTTCATTATGTTGTACCTCTACAGACACATCTCATACTGTCCTCACTTCCTCCATCCTCTCCCTTCATTATGTTGTACCTCTACAGACACATCTCATACTGTCCTCACTTCCTCCATCCTCTCCCTTCATTATGTTGTACCTCTACAGACACATCTCATACTGTCCTCACTTCCTCCATCCTCTCCCTTCATTATGTTGTACCTCTACAGACACATCTCATACTGTCCTCACTTCCTCCATCCTCTCCCTTCATTATGTTGTACCTCTACAGACACATCTCATACTGTCCTCACTTCCTCCATCCTCTCCCTTCATTATGTTGTACCTCTACAGACACATCTCATACTGTCCTCACTTCCTCTCCCTTCATTATGTTGTACCTCTACAGACACATCTCATACTGTCCTCACTTTCTCCATCCTCTCCCTTCATTATGTTGTACCTCTACAGACACATCTCATACTGTCCTCACTTCGTCCATCTTCTCCCTTCATTATGTTGTACCTCTACAGACACATCTCATACTGTCCTCACTTCATCCATCCTCTCCCTTCATTATGTTGTACCTCTACAGACACATCTCATACTGTCCTCACTTCCTCCATCCTCTCCCTTCATTATGTTGTACCTCTACAGACACATCTCATACTGTCCTCACTTCCTCCATCCTCTCCCTTCATTATGTTGTACCTCTACAGACACATCTCATACTGTCCTCACTTCCTCCATCCTCTCCCTTCATTATGTTGTACCTCTACAGACACATCTCATACTGTCCTCACTTCCTCCATCCTCTCCCTTCATTATGTTGTACCTCTACAGACACATCTCATACTGTCCTCACTTCCTCCATCCTCTCCCTTCATTATGTTGTACCTCTACAGACACATCTCATACTGTCCTCACTTCCTCCATCCTCTCCCTTCATTATGTTGTACCTCTACAGACACATCTCATTCTGTCCTTACTTCCTCCATCCTCTCCCTTCATTATGTTGTACCTCTACAGACACATCTCATACTGTCCTCACTTCCTCCATCCTCTCCCTTCATTATGCCGTACCTCTACAGACACATCTCATACTGTCCTCACTTCCTCCATCCTCTCCCTTCATTATGTTGTACCTCTACAGACACATCTCATACTGTCCTCACTTCCTCCATCCTCTCCCTTTCATTATGTTGTACCTCTACAGACACATCTCATACTGTCCTCACTTCCTCCATCCTCTCCCTTCATTATGTTGTACCTCTACAGACACATCTCATACTGTCCTCACTTCCTCCATCCTCTCCCTTCATTATGTTGTACCTCTACAGACACATCTCATACTGTCCTCACTTTGTCCATCTTCTCCCTTCATTATGTTGTACCTCTACAGACACATCTCATACTGTCCTCACTTCATCCATCCTCTCCTTTCATTATGTTGTACCTCTACAGACACATCTCATACTGTCCTCACTTCCTCCATCCTCTCCCTTCATTATGTTGTACCTCTACAGACACATCTCATACTGTCCTCACTTCCTCCATCCTCTCCCTTCATTATGCCGTACCTCTACAGACACATCTCATACTGTCCTCACTTCCTCCATCCTCTCCCTTCATTATGTTGTACCTCTACAGACACATCTCATACTGTCCTCACTTCCTCCATCCTCTCCCTTCATTATGTTGTACCTCTACAGACACATCTCATACTGTCCTCACTTCCTCCATCCTCTCCCTTCATTATGTTGTACCTCTACAGACACATCTCATACTGTCCTCACTTCCTCCATCCTCTCCCTTCGTTATACCGTACCTCTACAGACACATCTCATACTGTCCTCACTTCCTCTCCCTTCATTATGTTGTACCTCTACAGACACATCTCATACTGTCCTCACTTCCTCCATCCTCTCCCTTTCATTATGTTGTACCTCTACAGACACATCTCATACTGTCCTCACTTCCTCCATCCTCTCCCTTCATTATGTTGTACCTCTACAGACACATCTCATACTGTCCTCACTTCCTCCATCCTCTCCCTTTCATTATGTTGTACCTCTACAGACATCTCATACTGTCCTCACTTCCTCCATCCTCTCCCTTCATTATGTTGTACCTCTACAGACACATCTCAAACTGTCCTCACTTCCTCCATCCTCTCCCTTCATTATGTTGTACCTCTACAGACACGTCTCATACTGTCCTCACTTCCTTTAACAGTCACAACAATCTGAGAGAAATACAATAATGACATGCTAAAAAAACTGTCAAGAAGAAACTCCCCCAATGTGAGTAATAATGAGAGTGTTTTGCCTGAGGCTTTTCATTGTTCTGTTCTGAAACCTACGCTTTCCATCTTAAACACAGAGACAGTATATCCTGTACAGCCACTCTGACACAGAGATAGTATGTCCTGTACTGTACAGCCACTCTGACACAGAGATAGTATGTCCTGTACAACCACTCTGACACAGAGATAGTATGTCCTGTACAGCCACTCTGACACAGAGACAGTATGTCCTGTACTGTACAACCACTCTGACACAGAGATAGTATGTCCTGTACTGTACAGCCACTCTGACACAGAGATAGTATGTCCTGTACTGTACAGCCACTCTGACACAGAGATAGTATGTCCTGTACTGTACAGCCACTCTGACACAGAGATAGTATGTCCTGTACTGTACAGCCACTCTGACACAGAGATAGTATTTCCTGTACTGTACAGCCACTCTGACACAGAGATAGCATGTCCTGTACAGCCACTCTGACACAGAGATAGTATGTCCTGTACTGTACAGCCACTCTGACACAGAGATAGTATGTCCTGCACTGTACACCCACTCTGACACAGAGACAGTGTGTCCTGTACTGTACAGCCACTCTGACACAGAGATAGTATGTCCTGTACTGTACACCCACTCTGACATAGAGATAGTATGTCCTGTACTGTACAGCCACTCTGACACAGCGATAGTATGTCCTGACTGTACAGCCACTCTGACACAGAGATAGTATGTCCTGTACAGCCACTCTGACACAGAGATAGTATATCCTGTACTGTACAGCCACTCTGACACAGAGATAGTATGTCCTGTACTGTACAGCCACTCTGACACAGAGATAGTATGTCCTGTCCTGTACAACCACTCTGACACAGAGATAGTATGTCCTGTACAACCACCCCGACACAGAGATAGTATGTCCTGTACTGTACAGCCACTCTGACACAGAGATAGTATGTCCTGTACTGTACAGCCACTCTGACACAGAGATAGTATGTCCTGTCCTGTACAAACACTCTGACACAAAGATAGTATGTCCTGTACAACCACTCTGACACAGAGATAGTATGTCCTGTCCTGTACAACCACTCTGACACAGAGATAGTATGTCCTGTCCTGTACAACCACTCTGACACAGAGATAGTATGTCCTGTCCTGTACAGCCACTCTGACACAGAGATAGTATGTCCTGTCCTGTACAGCCACTCTGACACAGAGATAGTATGTCCTGTCCTGTACAACCACTCTGACACAGAGATAGTATGTCCTGTACAACCACTCTGACACAGAGATAGTATGTCCTGTCCTGTACAACCACTCTGACACAGAGATAGTATGTCCTGTCCTGTACAACCACTCTGACACAGAGATAGTATGTCCTGTCCTGTACAACCACTCTGACATAGAGATATTATGTCCTGTACAACCACTCTGACACAGAGATAGTATGTCCTGTACAACCACTCTGACACAGAGATAGTATGTCCTGTCCTGTACAACCACTCTGACACAGAGATAGTATGTCCTGTACTGTACAACCACTCTGACACAGAGATAGTATGTCCTGTACACCCACTCTGACACAGATATAGTATGTCCTGTACACCTACTCTGACACAGAGATAGTATGTCCTGTACTGTACACCCACTCTGACACAGAGATAGTATGTCCTGTACACCTACTCTGACACAGAGATAGAATGTCCTGTACTGTACACTCACTCTGACACAGAGATAGTATGTCCTGTACTGTACACCCACTCTGACACAGAGATAGTATGTCCTGTACTGTACACCCACTCTGACACAGAGATAGTATGTCCTGTACACCCACTCTGACACAGAGATAGTATGTCCTGTACAACCACTCTGACACAGAGATAGTATGTCCTGTACACCCACTCTGACATAGAGATAGTATGTCCTGTACTGTACACCCACTCTGACACAGAGATAGTATGTCCTGTACACCCACTCTGACACAGAGATAGTATGTCCTGTACAACCACTCTGACACAGAGATAGTATGTCCTGTACACCCACTCTGACACAGAGATAGTATGTCCTGTAATGTAACCCCACTCTGACACAGAGATATTATGTCCTGTACAACCACTCTGACATAGAGATAGTATGTCCTGTACTGTACAACCACTCTGACACAGAGATAGTATGTCCTGTACACCCACTCTGACACAGAGATAGTATGTCCTGTCCTGTACAACCACTCTGACATAGAGATAGTATGTCCTGTACTGTACAACCACTCTGACACAGAGATAGTATGTCCTGTACACCCACTCTGACACAGAGATAGTATGTCCTGTACACCCACTCTGACACAGAGATAGTATGTCCTGTACTGTACACCCACTCTGACACAGAGATAGTATGTCCTGTACACCCACTCTGACACAGAGATAGCATGTCCTGTCCTGTACACCCACTCTGACACAGATATATTATGTCCTGTACACCCACTCTGACATAGAGATAGTATGTCCTGTACACCCACTCTGACACAGAGATAGTATGTCCTGTACTGTACAACCACTCTGACACAGAGATAGTATGTCCTGTACACCCACTCTGACACAGAGATAGTATGTCCTGTACTGTACACCCACTCTGACACAGAGATAGTATGTCCTGTACTGTACAGCCACTCTGACACAGAGATAGTATGTCCTGTACACCCACTCTGACACAGAGATAGTATGTCCTGTACTGTACAACCACTCTGACACAGAGATAGTATGTCCTGTACACCCACTCTGACACAGAGATAGTATGTCCTGTACACCCACTCTGACAAAGAGATAGTATGTCCTGTACTGTACACCCACTCTGACACAGAGATAGTATGTCCTGTACACCCACTCTGACACAGAGATAGCATGTCCTGTCCTGTACACCCACTCTGACACAGAGACATACAGCTCTGACAGACCTTACCCACTCTGACACAGAGACATACAGCTCTGACAGACCTTACCCACTCTGACAGACCTTACCCACTCTGACATACCTTACCCACTCTGACACAGAGACATACAGCTGTGACAGACCTTACCCACAGTGACACAGAGACATACAGCTCTGACAGACCTTACCCACTCTGACAGACCTTACCCACTCTGACAGACCTTACCCACTCTGACACAGAGACATACAGCTCTGACAGACCTCACCCACTCTGACACAGAGACATACAGCTCTGACAGACCTTACCCACTCTGACAGACCTTACCCACTCTGACACAGAGACATACAGCTCTGACAGACCTTACCCACTCTGACACAGAGACATACACCTCTGACAGACCTTACCCACTCTGACACAGAGACATACAGCTCTGACAGATCTTAGCCACTCTGACAGACCTTACCCACTCTGACACAGAGACATACAGCTCTGACAGATCTTACCCACTCTGACAGACCTTACCCACTCTGACACAGAGACATACAGCTCTGACAGACCTTACCCACTCTGACACAGAGACATACATCTGTGACAGACCTTACCCACTCTGACACAGAGACATACAGCTCTGACAGATCTTAGCCTGTTAGTACACAGAAAACAGAGTACTGAGGAACTTTATAAGGATATGCACAGAGGGGGACGCACGCACACACACACATTCTTGATTTGATACACATTCAGAAATGCAATCTCCCTCCCTCCCTCCCTCCCTCGCTCCCCTCCCTCCCTCCCTCCCTCCTTCCCTTCTCCTGAGTGTTCACAGTGAGAGTGTAGTGCAGCTCAGTGTTCTGCCTGGAGCTGATGTGTGAGATTATGAGAAGATGGTGTCTACCTTTCTCTCTCTCAGCTGGAACATTTCTCCCTCTCTTACTCCTCTCTCTCTCTCAATTCAATTATCTTTATTGGCATGAGGTAACAATGTACATATTGCCAAAGCTCTCTCTCTCTTCCTCTCTCTCTCTCTACCCTCCTCTCCCCCCCCCCCCTCTCTCCCTCCCCTCCTCTCTCCCTCTCCTCCTCTCTCTCCCTCCCCTCCTCCCCCTTCTCTCTCCCTCCCCTCCTCTCACCCTCCCGTCCTCTCTCCCTCACTCTCCCTCCGCTCCTCTCCCTCCCTCCCCTCCCCCCTCTCTCTCTCTACCTCTCTTTTTCACACACTCACATATTCTCTCAACAGAATTCTAAAGACCCTTCTCTATTAAACAGTATTTGCTTTGCTCTCTCTCAACTCAATTTGCTTTATTGGCTAAACGTAACAATGTACATATTGCCAAAGCTTACTTTGGAGATTTACAATATGAACATAATTCAAATAATAATACTCAATATTGTCAACGGGACAATAGTAACAACAATAATCAAGGGTCAAAATAACCATACGTGGTATTTCTGTGCTATTTCACCCAGTAGATATGAGAGTTGATCAAAATTGGATTTGTTTTTCGAATTCTTTGTGGATCTGTGTAATCTGAGGGAAATATGTGTATCTAATATGGTCATACATTTTTGGCAGGAGGTTAGGAAGTTCAGTTCAGCTCAGTTTCCACCTCATTTTGTGGGCAGTGTTTACATAGCCTGTCTTCTCTTGAGAGCCATGTCTGCCTATGGCGGCCGTTCGCAATAGCAAGGCTATGCTCACTGAGTCTGTACATAGTCAAAGCTTTCCTTAAGTTTGGGTCAGTCACAGTGGACAGGTATTCTGCCACTGTGTACTCTCTGTTTAGGGCCAAATAGCATTCTAGTTTGCTCTGTTTTTTTGTTAATTCTTTCCAATTTGTCAAGTAATTATGTTTTTGTTTTCTCTTGATTTGGTCTCTCTCTGTGTATAGCTTGAGTTTCTTCTCCCTCTCCATCCATCCATCCATCCATCCACCAACTCACCCAACAACCTACACACCCATCCATCCATCCATCCACCAAACCACCCAACAACCTACACACCCACCCATCCACCCATCCATCCATCCATCCATCCATCCATCCATCCATCCATCCACCAACCCACCCAACAACCTACACACCCACCCATCCACCCATCCATCCATCCATCCATCCATCCATCCACCAACCCACCCAACAACCTACACACCCATCCATCCATCCATCCATCCATCCATCCACCCACCCATCCATCACCAACCCACCCAACAACCTACACACCCACCCATCCATCCATCCACCAACCCACCCAACAACCTACACACCCACCCATCCATCCATCCATCCACCAACCCACCCAACAACCTACACACCCACCCACCCATCCATCCATCCATCCATCCAAGAGGAGGTATACGTACGTTCAGCCTGCAGCTGAACGAAGTAACCCAGTGTGAGGGCCATGGTCTGAGAGTCCAGCGTGTTCAGGACCTTGGCGGCTGATGTGCCCGGTAAGGGAAGACCGTTCAGCTGAACGTAGTAGGTCATCTCTGCTGGGTTCTTCTGACCCATCACTCGACGGATACTCACCATCTGAGTGGATATAGGAAGGGTTAAAACAAGTCTCCTCAGATTGAAGGCTCCACCTGTACGTCCAGAATGTTACGGTGCCAATGACACCTACGGACATGGAAGGGTCAGAGATCTTCTTACAGCACGTTTACTTCATACACTAGTTCTTTAGAAAACAATACAGTGACAAATGAGAACACGATGACTAATGGGTAAAAAACATGTGTGGTTAACACAGTAATCATTATTGAAATGAATTGTATAAATGCCATCAGCATCTTTACCTTTAATATATTTAACTTCTATAACAAGCTGGAAATCCCTCTAATTAAGTTGTGTGTGTGTGTGTGTGTGTGTGTGTGACTGTGTGTGTGTGTGTGACTGTGTGTGTGTGTGTGTGTGTGTGTGTGTGACTGTGTGTGTGTGTGTGTGACTGTGTGTGTGTGTGTGTGTGTGTGTGTGTGTGTGTGTGTGACTGTGTGTGTGTGTGACTGTGTGTGTGTGTGTGTGTGTGTGTGTGTGTGTGTGTGTGTGTGTGTGTGACTGTGTGTAAACGCCCACACACGTGTGTTTTACTTTTTATCACTATGAAATATAGATGCTTTGTTTAAGAAACAAGTCAGCATTAGTATTCAATTCATTAGCCTCACTACTCAACACACATAAGGACATCCACCCTGGGGAAGTTGACAATAAACCTGTCAGGAGTGGCCACACTGTCTCAGAACCAGGTCTGTCAAGGGCCTCCAGAGCAGACCTCCAGGCCAACCTGCCTGGGTTGCAGTGCCAGCTCTGCTCCCTACCTGGACAGTGTAGCTGTCCACAGTGGTGGCTCTCCTGAAGCGAGTGCCCTGCTGGCGAGCAACCACAAACAGCTCAGCCAGGCGCTGCTCCATGAGACTGGCAAAGCTCTGGTACTGGCTCTCCAGAGATGAGTTATCCACATCCAGGATGACTGCAGGGAGAGGGGGAGGGGGGAGGGGGGAAGGAGGGAGAGAGGAGGGAGAGTGAGAAGCATGAGAATAAGAGAGAGGGGGAGAGCGAGAGAGAAAGGGAGAGTGAGAGTGAGAGAGGGTAACGAGGAGGTCAGAGGGCAGAGGAGGTGATTGAGCGAGATATTTTAATCCAATTGAGAGAGAGAGAAGGAAGGAGGAGAAAGAGAGGGATGAGGAAGGAAGCTAGAGAAAGAGAGACATTAGTTTGCCTCTCTCCTCTCTCTTTCCTCCCAGAGAGACGGTAGTCTGCCTTCCTGCCTCTCTCTCCTCTCTCTTTCTTCCCAGAGAGATGGTAGTCTGCCTCCCTGCCTCTCTCTCCTCTCTTTTTCTTCCCAGAGAGATGGTAGTCTGCCTCCCTGCCTCTCTCTCCTCTCTCTTTCTTCCCAGAGAGACGTTAGTCTGCCTCCCTGCCTCTCTCATCTACTTTAGTCTGCCTCTCTCTCCTCTCTCTTTCCTCCCAGAGAGACGGTAGTCTGCCTCCCTGCCTCTCTCTTTCTTCCCAGAGAGACATTAGTCTGCCTCTCTCTCCTCTCTCTTTCCTCCCAGAGAGACGGTAGTCTGCCTCCCTGCCTCTCTCTTTCCTCCCAGAGAGACGGTAGTCTGCCTCTCTCTCCTCTCTCTTTCTTCCCAGAGAGACATTAGTCTGCCTCTCTCTCCTCTCTCTTTCCTCCCAGAGAGACGGTAGTCTGCCTCTCTCTCCTCTCTCTTTCTTCCCAGAGAGACATTAGTCTGCCTCTCTCTCCTCTCTCTTTCTTCCCGGAGAGACGCTAGTCTGCCTCCCTGCCTCTCTCTTTCTTCCCGGAGACGCTAGTCTGCCTCCCTGCCTCTCTCTCCTCTCTCTTTCCTCCCAGATAGATGCTAGTCTGCCTCCCTGCCTCTCTCTCCTCTCTCTTTCTTCCCGGAGAGACGCTAGTCTGCCTCCCTGCCTCTCTCTCCTCTCTCTTTCTTCCCAGAGAGACGGTAGTCTGCCTCCCTGCCTCTCTCTTTCTTCCCAGAGAGACGTTAGTCTGCCTCTCTCTCCTCTCTCTTTCTTCCCAGAGAGACGGTAGTCTGCCTCCCTGCCTCTCTCTCCTCTCTCTTTCTTCCCAGAGAGACAATAATCTGCCTCTCTCTCCTCTCTCTTTCTTCCCAGAGAGACGGTAAGAGATGCACAATACCATCACACAGATAATTCCCTATATAAAAGAGAAGAGGCTACACATCTACACACACATGAGCTCGTACATAACCACACACTACGCATATCTAAACACACACTCATCTACGCATATCTAATCTGATCTAACCTGATCTGATTCATCTACACATCTACACAGCCCAGACCTGATCTGATTCATCTACACAGCCCAGACCTGATTCATCTACACAGCCCAGACCTAATTCATCTACACAGCCCAGACCTGATTCCTCTACACATCTACACAGCCCAGACCTGATTCATCTACACAGCCCAGACCTGATTCCTCGACACATCTACACAGCCCAGACCTGATTCATCTACACAGCCCAGACCTAATTCATCTACACAGCCCAGACCTGATTCCTCTACACATCTACACAGCCCAGACCTGATTCATCTACACAGCCCAGACCTGATTCCTCGACACATCTACACAGCCCAGACCTGATTCATCTACACAGCCCAGACCTGATTCATCTACACATCTACACAGCCCAGACCTCCAGTGATTCAATTGCTACACCCTTAGGAAAAAAATGTGCTATCTAGAACCTTAAAGGGTTCTTCAGCTTTCCCCATAGGAGAACCCTTTGAAGAACCCCTTTTGGTTCCATGTAGAACCCTTTTGGGTTACCCTTTCCACAGAGGGTTCTACATGGAGCCCAAAAGGGTTCTACATGGAACCAAAAAGGGTTCTCCGTGGAACCAAATAGGGTTATCCTATGGGGACAGCCGAAGAACCCTTTTGAAAGCCTTTTTTCTAAGAGTGTACCGTGGTCATGCATATGCTTTTTCAATTTGGACCAATCCATACAGGCCCATTTCCACGACTGTAATGGGTTAAAACAAGCACAAAAGACTGCATATACAGAACACGTATCAGCAGCTCAACTAGAGAGCTTCTCTTCAATAAGCCCATAAGGAGAGAAACAATAAGACAATTACCTGTGATTACCCAGAAGTCTCTGGTAGCGATGGAGGTATTGAGGTTGTGGTATTCCAACGCTGAAAAAGAACAGAGGAACAGCATGACCGGTCTGACATTTCTTCTTTATTTATTTTATTATTTTTATTTCACCTTTATTTAACCAGGTAGGCTAGTTGAGAACAAGTTCTCATTTGCAACTGCGACCTGGCCAAGATAAAGCATAGCAGTGTGAGCAGACAACACAGAGTTACACATGGAGTAAACAATTAACAAGTCAATAACACAGTAGAAAACAAAGGGGGAGTCTATATACAATGTGTGCAAAAGGCATGAGGAGGTAGGCAAATAATTACAATTTTGCAGATTAACACTGGAGTGATAAATTATCAGATGGTCATGTACAGGTAGAGATATTGGTGTGCAAAAGAGCAGAAAAATAAATAAATAAAAACAGTATGGGGATGAGGTAGGTGAAAATGGGTGGGCTATTTACCAATAGACTATGTACAGCTGCAGCGATCGGTTAGCTGCTCAGATAGCTGATGTTTGAAGTTGGTGAGGGAGATAAAAGTCTCCAACTTCAGCGATTTTTGCAATTCGTTCCAGTCACAGGCAGCAGAGTACTGGAACGAAAGGCGGCCAAATGAGGTGTTGGCTTTAGGGATGATCAGTGAGATACACCTGCTGGAGCGCGTGCTACGGGTGGGTGTTGCCATCGTGACCAGTGAGCTGAGATAAGGCGGAGCTTTACCTAGCATGGACTTGTAGATGACCTGGAGCCAGTGGGTCTGGCGACGAATATGTAGCGAGGGCCAGCCGACTAGAGCATACAAGTCGCAGTGGTGGGTGGTATAAGGTGCTTTAGTGACAAAACGGATGGCACTGTGATAGACTGCATCCAGTTTGCTGAGTAGAGTGTTGGAAGCCATTTTGTAGATGACATCGCCGAAGTCGAGGATCGGTAGGATAGTCAGTTTTACTAGGGTAAGCTTGGCGGCGTGAGTGAAGGAGGCTTTGTTGCGGAATAGAAAGCCGACTCTTGATTTGATTTTCGATTGGAGATGTTTGATATGAGTCTGGAAGGAGAGTTTGAAGTCTAGCCAGACACCTAGGTACTTATAGATGTCCACATATTCTAGGTCGGAACCATCCAGGGTGGTGATGCTAGTCGGGCATGCGGGTGCAGGCAGCGATCGGTTGAAAAGCATGCATTTGGTTTTACTAGCGTTTAAGAACAGTTGGAGGCCACGGAAGGAGTGTTGTATGGCATTGAAGCTTGTTTGGAGGTTAGATAGCAGTGTCTTTATGTGAGTCAAAATAATTTCTGTCAAGTACTTTATGAATTTAACTGGTCAGAACTACATTGGTGCTTTGAATGGCTTGATTTCTCCTTGTGAAAACATCACTGCAGTGGTACTGAGAGTTTACAGTGGCAAAGAGTTGTCATAGAGTTTCTTATACTGAGAGCTCTGGCTGAGTGTCTCACTGTGAGAGCTGATATCTGCATGGGCTCTACCTCTCTTCTGGTTGTCTGTTGAGTTTCCCAGGCTTTAGCTCGGTTACATATTTCCTGCCTGATTAAGTACTGGGGCTGGCACAGGGGTTTGGGGATATGCTGTTTCACTGGCCTATGAAATCAGACACAGTACAGAAAGAGAGACAGGGGTAGTTGTATAGAGTGAGAGCGAGAGAGACATCTGGTTCAGGTGTCACAAACAAACTGGCAGTGATAACAGCTCTAAGATGGCCGTCCGGCTGTGAGGCTGGCACTAGTCCCCCCCTCCTCTCCATTCTCAGCACGTCCCCAAACATCCTCTACACATCTGTCTGGGGGGTTCTTTTATTCATTTCTAAAGATTTGCAAGCCTGTCACATCACCCTCTGCCACTGTATGAGTGAGTAGGGGAACAATGGATGCTCTGGCCTGTTACCCGTTACTACTGCAGGGCTGTCACATCACCCTCTGCCACTGTATGAGTGAGTAGGGGAACAATGGATGCTCTGGCCTGTCACCCGTTACTACTGCAGGGCTGTCAGCACAATCTCTTTAACACTGTCCAATACTGTAGTCTCAGCCGTGCACAATCGTGCTGCTTAATCTGTGATGATGTTTCACATAAACCTCAGAGCTCCACTGCTGAAGTTAGAGAGGCCTACGGATGAAAAACACCGCGTTCTGAAAGGTATTTGTTGGGTGGATTTAAAAGGAGCAGGTTGTGTGTGATTCCCTTGTTGAATATAGTAAAACAACATGTACTCTAAACAGTAGTTTAGAAGTCAAACACTCATCAAATATTCAACAAATGATGTGTGTTGTGATGATTCTTTACTTGATGAGTTGTTTGGTTTTCCATCTTCCACATTCTGGTTTAAGATACATTATCAACTGACACAGCCTTACTAAAACCTTGGCACATAGGCTTCTTAAATGTAGAAACAGACACACACACACACACACACACACACACACACACACACACACACACACACACACACACACACACACACACACACACACACACACACACACACACACACACACACACACACACACACACACACACACAACACACACACACACACACACACACACACACACACACACACACACACACACACACACACACACACACACACACACACACACACACACACACACACACACACACACAAACACACACACACACACACACACACACACACACACACACACACACACACACACACACACACACACACACACACACACACACAAACACACACACACACACACAAACACACACACACACACATACACCACTGAAAGGAAGAAAACACAGAAGACAAGCTTAAAAACTCATCACCACATTTGATATCTATATATCTATCTATCTATATATGAACAGTCTGAAAAATCCCCTGACCTTCCCTGGAATTCTCCAGGTTGAAAACAGTAACGTTGGAAGTGGAGAGAGATTTAGGGTCGTCTCTGTCTGAACAGGGCCTGAGGTGTTCTACTGTGCACACTGATAAACCCCCCACTGTTAATTATTTACTGTGGTAATTGCCTTTGAAGAGTGGCGCCAGCCGCTGCCAACATATGGCAGAGACCTCCCTCACCTTCCTATAAAACTGTGATATTACGAATGGCAGAGACCTCCCTCACCTCCCTATAAAACTGTGATATTACGAACGGCAGAGACCTCCCTCACCTCCCTATAAAACTGTAATATTACGAATGGCAGAGACCTCCCTCACCTCCATATAAAACTGCAAAAATTACGAACGGCAGAGACCTCCCTCACCTCCCTATAAAACTGTGATACTGTAATATTACGAATGGCAGAGACCTCCCTCACCTCCCTATAAAACTGTAATACTGTAATATTACGAACGGCAGAGACCTCCCTCACCTCCCTATAAAACTGCAATACTGTAATATTACGAATGGCAGAGACCTCCCTCACCTCCCTATAAAACTGTAATATTACGAATGGCAGAGACCTCCCTCACCTCCCTATAAAACTGTAATACTGTAATATTACGAATGGCAGAAACCTCCCTCACCTCCCTATAAAACTGTAATACTGTAATATTACGAACGGCAGAGACCTCCCTCACCTCCCTATAAAACTGTAATACTGTAATATTACGAACGGCAGAGACCTCCCTCACCTCCCTATAAAACTGTAATACTGTAATATTACGAATGGCAGAGACCTCCCTCACCTCCCTATAAAACTGTAATACTGTAATATTACGAATGGCAGAGACCTCCCTCACCTCCCTATAAAACTGTAATACTGTAATATTACGAATGGCAGAGACCTCCCTCACCTCCCTATAAAACTGTAATACTGTAATATTACGAATGGCAGAGACCTCCCTCACCTCCCTATAAAACTGTAATATTACGAACGGCAGAGACCTCCCTCACCTCCCTATAAAACTGTAATATTACGAACGGCAGAGACCTCCCTCACCTCCCTATAAAACTGTAATATTACGAACGGCAGAGACCTCCCTCACCTCCCTATAAAACTGTAATATTACGAATGGCAGAGACCTCCCTCACCTCCCTATAAAACTGTAATACTGTAATATTACAAATGGCAGAGACCTCCCTCACCTCCCTATAAAACTGTGATATTACGAACGGCAGAGACCTCCCTCACCTCCCTATAAAACTGTAATATTACGAATGGCAGAGACCTCCCTCACCTCCCTATAAAACTGTAATACTGTAATATTACGAAAGGCAAAGACCTCCCTCACCTCCCTATAAAACTGTAATATTACGAACGGCAGAGACCTCCCTCACCTCCCTATAAAACTGTAATATTACGAACGGCAGAGACCTCCCTCACCTCCCTATAAAACTGTAATATTACGAACGGCAGAGACCTCCCTCACCTCCCTATAAAACTGTAATATTACGAATGGCAGAGACCTCCCTCACCTCCCTATAAAACTGTAATATTACGAACGGCAGAGACCTCCCTCACCTCCCTATAAAACTGTAATATTACGAACGGCAGAGACCTCCCTCACCTCCCTATAAAACTGTAATATTACGAACGGCAGAGACCTCCCTCACCTCCCTATAAAACTGTAATATTACGAATGGCAGAGACCTCCCTCACCTCCCTATAAAACTGTAATACTGTAATATTACAAATGGCAGAGACCTCCCTCACCTCCCTATAAAACTGTGATATTACGAACGGCAGAGACCTCCCTCACCTCCCTATAAAACTGTAATATTACGAATGGCAGAGACCTCCCTCACCTCCCTATAAAACTGTAATACTGTAATATTACGAAAGGCAAAGACCTCCCTCACCTCCCTATAAAACTGTAATATTACGAACGGCAGAGACCTCCCTCACCTCCCTATAAAACTGTAATATTACGAATGCCAGAGACCTCCCTCACCTCCCTATAAAACTGTAAAACTGTAATATTACGAATGGCAGAAACCTCCCTCACCTCCCTATAAAACTGTAATACTGTAATATTACAAATGGCAGAGACCTCCCTCACCTCCCTATAAAACTGTAATATTACGAACGGCAGAGACCTCCCTCACCTCCCTATAAAACTGTAATATTACGAACGGCAGAGACCTCCCTCACCTCCCTATAAAACTGTAATACTGTAATATTACGAATGGCAGAGACCTCCCTATAAAACTGTAATACTGTAATATTACGAACGGCAGAGACCTCCCTCACCTCCCTATAAAACTGTAATACTGTAATATTACGAATGGCAGAGACCTCCCTCACCTCCCTATAAAACTGTGATATTACGAACCGCAGAGACCTCCCTCACCTCCCTATAAAACTGTAATATTACGAATGGCAGAGACCTCCCTCACCTCCCTATAAAACTGTAATATTACGAACGGCAGAGACCTCCCTCACCTCCCTATAAAACTGTAATATTACGAATGGCAGAGACCTCCCTCACCTCCCTATAAAACTGTAATATTACGAATGGCAGAGACCTCCCTCACCTCCCTATAAAACTGTAATACTGTAATATTATGAATGGCAGAGACCTCCCTCACCTCCCTATAAAACTGTAATACTGTAATATTACGAATGGCAGAGACCTCCCTCACCTCCCTATAAAACTGTAATATTACGAATGGCAGAGACCTCCCTCACCTCCCTATAAAACTGTAATATTACGAATGGCAGAGACCTCCCTCACCTCCCTATAAAACTGTAATATTACGAATGGCAGAGACCTCCCTCACCTCCCTATAAAACTGTAATATTACGAACGACAGAGACCTCCCTCACCTCCCTATAAAACTGTAATATTACGAACGGCAGAGACCTCCCTCACCTCCCTATAAAACTGTAATATTACGAACGGCAGAGACCTCCCTCACCTCCCTATAAAACTGTAATATTACGAACGGCAGAGACCTCCCTCACCTCCCTATAAAACTGTAATACTGTAATATTACGAATGGCAGAGACCTCCCTATAAAACTGTAATACTGTAATATTACGAACGGCAGAGACCTCCCTCACCTCCCTATAAAACTGTAATACTGTAATATTACGAATGGCAGAGACCTCCCTCATCTCCCTATAAAACTGTGATATTACGAACCGCAGAGACCTCCCTCACCTCCCTATAAAACTGTAATACTGTAATATTACGAATGGCAGAGACGTCCCTATAAAACTGTAATACTGTAATATTACGAAAGGCAGAGACCTCCCTCACCTCCCTATAAGACTGTAATACTGTAATATTACAAACGGCAGAGACCTCCCTCACCTCCCTATAAAACTGTAATATTACGAATGGCAGAGACCTCCCTCACCTCCCTATAAAACTGTAATATTACGAATGGCAGAGACCTCCCTCACCTCCCTATAAAACTGTAATATTACGAACGGCAGAGACCTCCCTCACCTCCCTATAAAACTGTAATATTACGAACGGCAGAGACCTCCCTCACCTCCCTATAAAACTGTAATATTACGAACGGCAGAGACCTCCCTCACCTCCCTATAAAACTGTAATATTACGAACGGCAGAGACCTCCCTCACCTCCCTATAAAACTGTAATACTGTAATATTACGAATGGCAGAGACCTCCCTATAAAACTGTAATACTGTAATATTACGAACGGCAGAGACCTCCCTCACCTCCCTATAAAACTGTAATACTGTAATATAACGAATGGCAGAGACCTCCCTCACCTCCCTATAAAACTGTGATATTACGAACCGCAGAGACCTCCCTCACCTCCCTATAAAACTGTAATACTGTAATATTACGAATGGCAGAGACGTCCCTATAAAACTGTAATACTGTAATATTACGAACGGCAGAGACCTCCCTCACCTCCCTATAAAACTGTAATATTACGAACGGCAGAGACCTCCTTCACCTCCCTATAAAACTGTAATACTGTAATATTACGAATGGCAGAGACCTCCCTATAAAACTGTAATACTGTAATATTACGAACGGCAGAGACCTCCCTCACCTCCCTATAAAACTGTAATACTGTAATATTACGAATGGCAGAGACCTCCCTCACCTCCCTATAAAACTGTAATACTGTAATATTACGAACGGCAGAGACCTCCCTCACCTCCCTATAAAACTGTAATACTGTAATATTACGAACGGCAGAGACCTCCCTCACCTCCCTATAAAACTGTAATACTGTAATATTACGAATGGCAGAGACCTCCCTATAAAACTGTAATACTGTAATATTACGAACGGCAGAGACCTCCCTCACCTCCCTATAAAACTGTAATACTGTAATATTACGAATGGCAGAGACCTCCCTCACCTCCCTATAAAACTGTAATACTGTAATATTACGAACGGCAGAGACCTCCCTCACCTCCCTATAAAACTGTAATACTGTAATATTACGAACGGCAGAGACCTCCCTCACCTCCCTATAAAACTGTAATACTGTAATATTACGAATGGCAGAGACCTCCCTCACCTCCCTATAAAACTGTAATACTGTAATATTACGAATGGCAGAGACCTCCCTCACCTCCCTATAAAACTGTAATACTGTAATATTACGAATGGCAGAGACCTCCCTCACCTCCCTATAAAACTGTAATACTGTAATATTACGAATGGCAGAGACCTCCCTCACCTCCCTATAAAACTGTAATATTACGAACGGCAGAGACCTCCCTCACCTCCCTATAAAACTGTAATATTACGAACGGCAGAGACCTCCCTCACCTCCCTATAAAACTGTAATATTACGAACGGCAGAGACCTCCCTCACCTCCCTATAAAACTGTAATATTACGAATGGCAGAGACCTCCCTCACCTCCCTATAAAACTGTGATATTACGAACGGCAGAGACCTCCCTCACCTCCCTATAAAACTGTAATATTACGAATGGCAGAGACCTCCCTCACCTCCCTATAAAACTGTAATACTGTAATATTACGAAAGGCAAAGACCTCCCTCACCTCCCTATAAAACTGTAATATTACGAACGGCAGAGACCTCCCTCACCTCCCTATAAAACTGTAATATTACGAACGGCAGAGACCTCCCTCACCTCCCTATAAAACTGTAATATTACGAACGGCAGAGACCTCCCTCACCTCCCTATAAAACTGTAATATTACGAATGGCAGAGACCTCCCTCACCTCCCTATAAAACTGTAATATTACGAACGGCAGAGACCTCCCTCACCTCCCTATAAAACTGTAATATTACGAACGGCAGAGACCTCCCTCACCTCCCTATAAAACTGTAATATTACGAACGGCAGAGACCTCCCTCACCTCCCTATAAAACTGTAATATTACGAATGGCAGAGACCTCCCTCACCTCCCTATAAAACTGTAATACTGTAATATTACAAATGGCAGAGACCTCCCTCACCTCCCTATAAAACTGTGATATTACGAACGGCAGAGACCTCCCTCACCTCCCTATAAAACTGTAATATTACGAATGGCAGAGACCTCCCTCACCTCCCTATAAAACTGTAATACTGTAATATTACGAAAGGCAAAGACCTCCCTCACCTCCCTATAAAACTGTAATATTACGAACGGCAGAGACCTCCCTCACCTCCCTATAAAACTGTAATATTACGAATGCCAGAGACCTCCCTCACCTCCCTATAAAACTGTAAAACTGTAATATTACGAATGGCAGAAACCTCCCTCACCTCCCTATAAAACTGTAATACTGTAATATTACAAATGGCAGAGACCTCCCTCACCTCCCTATAAAACTGTAATATTACGAACGGCAGAGACCTCCCTCACCTCCCTATAAAACTGTAATACTGTAATATTACGAATGGCAGAGACCTCCCTATAAAACTGTAATACTGTAATATTACGAACGGCAGAGACCTCCCTCACCTCCCTATAAAACTGTAATACTGTAATATTACGAATGGCAGAGACCTCCCTCACCTCCCTATAAAACTGTGATATTACGAACCGCAGAGACCTCCCTCACCTCCCTATAAAACTGTAATATTACGAATGGCAGAGACCTCCCTCACCTCCCTATAAAACTGTAATATTACGAACGGCAGAGACCTCCCTCACCTCCCTATAAAACTGCAATATTACGAATGGCAGAGACCTCCCTCACCTCCCTATAAAACTGTAATATTACGAATGGCAGAGACCTCCCTCACCTCCCTATAAAACTGTAATACTGTAATATTATGAATGGCAGAGACCTCCCTCACCTCCCTATAAAACTGTAATACTGTAATATTACGAATGGCAGAGACCTCCCTCACCTCCCTATAAAACTGTAATATTACGAATGGCAGAGACCTCCCTCACCTCCCTATAAAACTGTAATATTACGAATGGCAGAGACCTCCCTCACCTCCCTATAAAACTGTAATATTACGAATGGCAGAGACCTCCCTCACCTCCCTATAAAACTGTAATATTACGAACGGCAGAGACCTCCCTCACCTCCCTATAAAACTGTAATATTACGAACGGCAGAGACCTCCCTCACCTCCCTATAAAACTGTAATATTACGAACGGCAGAGACCTCCCTCACCTCCCTATAAAACTGTAATATTACGAACGGCAGAGACCTCCCTCACCTCCCTATAAAACTGTAATACTGTAATATTACGAATGGCAGAGACCTCCCTATAAAACTGTAATACTGTAATATTACGAACGGCAGAGACCTCCCTCACCTCCCTATAAAACTGTAATACTGTAATATTACGAATGGCAGAGACCTCCCTCATCTCCCTATAAAACTGTGATATTACGAACCGCAGAGACCTCCCTCACCTCCCTATAAAACTGTAATACTGTAATATTACGAATGGCAGAGACGTCCCTATAAAACTGTAATACTGTAATATTACGAAAGGCAGAGACCTGCCTCACCTCCCTATAAGACTGTAATACTGTAATATTACAAACGGCAGAGACCTCCCTCACCTCCCTATAAAACTGTAATATTACGAATGGCAGAGACCTCCCTCACCTCCCTATAAAACTGTAATATTACGAATGGCAGAGACCTCCCTCACCTCCCTATAAAACTGTAATATTACGAACGGCAGAGACCTCCCTCACCTCCCTATAAAACTGTAATATTACGAACGGCAGAGACCTCCCTCACCTCCCTATAAAACTGTAATATTACGAACGGCAGAGACCTCCCTCACCTCCCTATAAAACTGTAATATTACGAACGGCAGAGACCTCCCTCACCTCCCTATAAAACTGTAATACTGTAATATTACGAATGGCAGAGACCTCCCTATAAAACTGTAATACTGTAATATTACGAACGGCAGAGACCTCCCTCACCTCCCTATAAAACTGTAATACTGTAATATTACGAATGGCAGAGACCTCCCTCACCTCCCTATAAAACTGTGATATTACGAACCGCAGAGACCTCCCTCACCTCCCTATAAAACTGTAATACTGTAATATTACGAATGGCAGAGACGTCCCTATAAAACTGTAATACTGTAATATTACGAACGGCAGAGACCTCCCTCACCTCCCTATAAAACTGTAATATTACGAACGGCAGAGACCTCCCTCACCTCCCTATAAAACTGTAATACTGTAATATTACGAATGGCAGAGACCTCCCTATAAAACTGTAATACTGTAATATTACGAACGGCAGAGACCTCCCTCACCTCCCTATAAAACTGTAATACTGTAATATTACGAATGGCAGAGACCTCCCTCACCTCCCTATAAAACTGTGATATTACGAACCGCAGAGACCTCCCTCACCTCCCTATAAAACTGTAATATTACGAATGGCAGAGACCTCCCTCACCTCCCTATAAAACTGTAATATTACGAACGGAAGAGACCTCCCTCACCTCCCTATAAAACTGTAATATTACGAATGGCAGAGACCTCCCTCACCTCCCTATAAAACTGTAATATTACGAATGGCAGAGACCTCCCTCACCTCCCTATAAAACTGTAATACTGTAATATTATGAATGGCAGAGACCTCCCTCACCTCCCTATAAAACTGTAATATTACGAATGGCAGAGACCTCCCTCACCTCCCTATAAAACTGTAATACTGTAATATTATGAATGGCAGAGACCTCCCTCACCTCCCTATAAAACTGTAATATTACGAATGGCAGAGACCTCCCTCACCTCCCTATAAAACTGTAATATTACGAATGGCAGAGACCTCCCTCACCTCCCTATAAAACTGTAATATTACGAACGGCAGAGACCTCCCTCACCTCCCTATAAAACTGTAATATTACGAACGGCAGAGACCTCCCTCACCTCCCTATAAAACTGTAATATTACGAACGGCAGAGACCTCCCTCACCTCCCTATAAAACTGTAATATTACGAACGGCAGAGACCTCCCTCACCTCCCTATAAAACTGTAATATTACGAACGGCAGAGACCTCCCTCACCTCCCTATAAAACTGTAATACTGTAATATTACGAATGGCAGAGACCTCCCTATAAAACTGTAATACTGTAATATTACGAACGGCAGAGACCTCCCTCACCTCCCTATAAAACTGTAATACTGTAATATTACGAATGGCAGAGACCTCCCTCACCTCCCTATAAAACTGTGATATTACGAACCGCAGAGACCTCCCTCACCTCCCTATAAAACTGTAATACTGTAATATTACGAATGGCAGAGACGTCCCTATAAAACTGTAATACTGTAATATTACGAACGGCAGAGACCTCCCTCACCTCCCTATAAAACTGTAATATTACGAACGGCAGAGACCTCCCTCACCTCCCTATAAAACTGTAATACTGTAATATTACGAATGGCAGAGACCTCCCTATAAAACTGTAATACTGTAATATTACGAACGGCAGAGACCTCCCTCACCTCCCTATAAAACTGTAATATTACGAACGGCAGAGACCTCCCTCACCTCCCTATAAAACTGTAATATTACGAACGGCAGAGACCTCCCTCACCTCCCTATAAAACTGTAATATTACGAACGGCAGAGACCTCCCTCACCTCCCTATAAAACTGTAATATTACGAACGGCAGAGACCTCCCTCACCTCCCTATAAAACTGTAATACTGTAATATTACGAATGGCAGAGACCTCCCTATAAAACTGTAATACTGTAATATTACGAACGGCAGAGACCTCCCTCACCTCCCTATAAAACTGTAATACTGTAATATTACGAATGGCAGAGACCTCCCTCATCTCCCTATAAAACTGTGATATTACGAACCGCAGAGACCTCCCTCACCTCCCTATAAAACTGTAATACTGTAATATTACGAATGGCAGAGACGTCCCTATAAAACTGTAATACTGTAATATTACGAAAGGCAGAGACCTGCCTCACCTCCCTATAAGACTGTAATACTGTAATATTACAAACGGCAGAGACCTCCCTCACCTCCCTATAAAACTGTAATATTACGAATGGCAGAGACCTCCCTCACCTCCCTATAAAACTGTAATATTACGAATGGCAGAGACCTCCCTCACCTCCCTATAAAACTGTAATATTACGAACGGCAGAGACCTCCCTCACCTCCCTATAAAACTATAATATTACGAACGGCAGAGACCTCCCTCACCTCCCTATAAAACTGTAATATTACGAACGGCAGAGACCTCCCTCACCTCCCTATAAAACTGTAATATTACGAACGGCAGAGACCTCCCTCACCTCCCTATAAAACTGTAATACTGTAATATTACGAATGGCAGAGACCTCCCTATAAAACTGTAATACTGTAATATTACGAACGGCAGAGACCTCCCTCACCTCCCTATAAAACTGTAATACTGTAATATTACGAATGGCAGAGACCTCCCTCACCTCCCTATAAAACTGTGATATTACGAACCGCAGAGACCTCCCTCACCTCCCTATAAAACTGTAATACTGTAATATTACGAATGGCAGAGACGTCCCTATAAAACTGTAATACTGTAATATTACGAACGGCAGAGACCTCCCTCACCTCCCTATAAAACTGTAATATTACGAACGGCAGAGACCTCCCTCACCTCCCTATAAAACTGTAATACTGTAATATTACGAATGGCAGAGACCTCCCTATAAAACTGTAATACTGTAATATTACGAACGGCAGAGACCTCCCTCACCTCCCTATAAAACTGTAATACTGTAATATTACGAATGGCAGAGACCTCCCTCACCTCCCTATAAAACTGTGATATTACGAACCGCAGAGACCTCCCTCACCTCCCTATAAAACTGTAATATTACGAATGGCAGAGACCTCCCTCACCTCCCTATAAAACTGTAATATTACGAACGGAAGAGACCTCCCTCACCTCCCTATAAAACTGTAATATTACGAATGGCAGAGACCTCCCTCACCTCCCTATAAAACTGTAATATTACGAATGGCAGAGACCTCCCTCACCTCCCTATAAAACTGTAATACTGTAATATTATGAATGGCAGAGACCTCCCTCACCTCCCTATAAAACTGTAATATTACGAATGGCAGAGACCTCCCTCACCTCCCTATAAAACTGTAATACTGTAATATTATGAATGGCAGAGACCTCCCTCACCTCCCTATAAAACTGTAATATTACGAATGGCAGAGACCTCCCTCACCTCCCTATAAAACTGTAATATTACGAATGGCAGAGACCTCCCTCACCTCCCTATAAAACTGTAATATTACGAATGGCAGAGACCTCCCTCACCTCCCTATAAAACTGTAATATTACGAACGGCAGAGACCTCCCTCACCTCCCTATAAAACTGTAATATTACGAACGGCAGAGACCTCCCTCACCTCCCTATAAAACTGTAATATTACGAACGGCAGAGACCTCCCTCACCTCCCTATAAAACTGTAATATTACGAACGGCAGAGACCTCCCTCACCTCCCTATAAAACTGTAATACTGTAATATTACGAATGGCAGAGACCTCCCTATAAAACTGTAATACTGTAATATTACGAACGGCAGAGACCTCCCTCACCTCCCTATAAAACTGTAATACTGTAATATTACGAATGGCAGAGACCTCCCTCACCTCCCTATAAAACTGTGATATTACGAACCGCAGAGACCTCCCTCACCTCCCTATAAAACTGTAATACTGTAATATTACGAATGGCAGAGACGTCCCTATAAAACTGTAATACTGTAATATTACGAACGGCAGAGACCTCCCTCACCTCCCTATAAGACTGTAATACTGTAATATTACAAACGGCAGAGACCTCCCTCACCTCCCTATAAAACTGTAATACTGTAATATTACGAACGGCAGAGACCTCCCTCACCTCCCTATAAAACTGTAATACTGTAATATTACGAACGGCAGGGACCTCCCTCACCTCCCTATAAAACTGTGATATTACAAACGGCAGAGACCTCCCTCACCTCCCTATAAAACTGTAATATTACGAATGGCAGAGACCTCCCTCACCTCCCTATAAAACTGTAATATTACGAATGGCAGAGACCTCCCTCACCTCCCTATAAAACTGTAATATTACGAATGGCAGAGACCTCCCTCACCTCCCTATAAAACTGTAATATTACAAACGGCAGAGACCTCCCTCACCTCCCTATAAAACTGTAATATTACGAATGGCAGAGACCTCCCTCACCTCCCTATGAAACTGTAATACTGTAATATTACGAACGGCAGAGACCTCCCTCACCTCCCTATAAAACTGTAATACTGTAATATTACGAATGGCAGAGACCTCCCTCACCTCCCTATAAAACTGTAATATTACGAATGGCAGGGACCTCCCTCACCTCCCTATAAAACTGTAATACTGTAATATTACGAACGGCAGAGACCTCCCTCACCTCCCTATAAAACTGTAATACTGTAATATTATGAATGGCAGAGACCTCCCTCACCTCCCTATAAAACTGTAAAACTGTAATATTATGAATGGCAGAGACCTCCCTCACCTCCCTATAAAACTGTAATATTACAAACGGCAGAGACCTCCCTCACCTCCCTATAAAACTGTAATATTACGAACGGCAGAGACCTCCCTCACCTCCCTATAAAACTGTAATACTGTAATATTATGAATGGCAGAGACCTCCCTCACCTCCCTATAAAACTGTAATACTGTAATATTATGAATGGCAGAGACCTCCCTCACCTCCCTATAAAACTGTAATATTACGAATGGCAGAGACCTCCCTCACCTCCCTATAAAACTGTAATACTGTAATATTACGAATGGCAGAGACCTCCCTCACCTCCCTATAAAACTGTAATATTACGAACGGCAGGGACCTCCCTCACCTCCCTATAAAACTGTAATACTGTAATATTACGAATGGCAGAGACCTCCCTCACCTCCCTATAAAACTGTAATATTATGAATGGCAGAGACCTCCCTCACCTCCCTATAAAACTGTAATATTACGAACGGCAGAGACCTCCCTCACCTCCCTATAAAACTGTAATATTACGAATGGCAGAGACCTCCCTCACCTCCCTATAAAACTGTAATATTACGAATGGCAGAGACCTCCCTCACCTCCCTATAAAACTGTAATATTACGAACGGCAGAGACCTCCCTCACCTCCCTATAAAACTGTAATATTACGAACGGCAGAGACCTCCCTCACCTCCCTATAAAACTGTAATATTACGAACGGCAGAGACCTCCCTCACCTCCCTATAAAACTGTAATATTACGAACGGCAGAGACCTCCCTCACCTCCCTATAAAACTGTAATACTGTAATATTACGAATGGCAGAGACCTCCCTATAAAACTGTAATACTGTAATATTACGAACGGCAGAGACCTCCCTCACCTCCCTATAAAACTGTAATACTGTAATATTACGAATGGCAGAGACCTCCCTCACCTCCCTATAAAACTGTGATATTACGAACCGCAGAGACCTCCCTCAACTCCCTATAAAACTGTAATACTGTAATATTACGAATGGCAGAGACGTCCCTATAAAACTGTAATACTGTAATATTACGAACGGCAGAGACCTCCCTCACCTCCCTATAAGACTGTAATACTGTAATATTACAAACGGCAGAGACCTCCCTCACCTCCCTATAAAACTGTAATACTGTAATATTACGAACGGCAGAGACCTCCCTCACCTCCCTATAAAACTGTAATACTGTAATATTACGAACGGCAGGGACCTCCCTCACCTCCCTATAAAACTGTGATATTACAAACGGCAGAGACCTCCCTCACCTCCCTATAAAACTGTAATATTACGAATGGCAGAGACCTCCCTCACCTCCCTATAAAACTGTAATATTACGAATGGCAGAGACCTCCCTCACCTCCCTGTAAAACTGTAATATTACGAATGGCAGAGACCTCCCTCACCTCCCTATAAAACTGTAATATTACAAACGGCAGAGACCTCCCTCACCTCCCTATAAAACTGTAATATTACGAATGGCAGAGACCTCCCTCACCTCCCTATGAAACTGTAATACTGTAATATTACGAACGGCAGAGACCTCCCTCACCTCCCTATAAAACTGTAATACTGTAATATTACGAATGGCAGAGACCTCCCTCACCTCCCTATAAAACTGTAATATTACGAATGGCAGGGACCTCCCTCACCTCCCTATAAAACTGTAATACTGTAATATTACGAACGGCAGAGACCTCCCTCACCTCCCTATAAAACTGTAATACTGTAATATTATGAATGGCAGAGACCTCCCTCACCTCCCTATAAAACTGTAAAACTGTAATATTATGAATGGCAGAGACCTCCCTCACCTCCCTATAAAACTGTAATATTACAAACGGCAGAGACCTCCCTCACCTCCCTATAAAACTGTAATATTACGAACGGCAGAGACCTCCCTCACCTCCCTATAAAACTGTAATACTGTAATATTATGAATGGCAGAGACCTCCCTCACCTCCCTATAAAACTGTAATACTGTAATATTATGAATGGCAGAGACCTCCCTCACCTCCCTATAAAACTGTAATATTACGAATGGCAGAGACCTCCCTCACCTCCCTATAAAACTGTAATACTGTAATATTACGAATGGCAGAGACCTCCCTCACCTCCCTATAAAACTGTAATATTACGAACGGCAGGGACCTCCCTCACCTCCCTATAAAACTGTAATACTGTAATATTACGAATGGCAGAGACCTCCCTCACCTCCCTATAAAACTGTAATATTATGAATGGCAGAGACCTCCCTCACCTCCCTATAAAACTGTAATATTACGAACGGCAGAGACCTCCCTCACCTCCCTATAAAACTGTAATATTACGAATGGCAGAGACCTCCCTCACCTCCCTATAAAACTGTAATATTACGAATGGCAGAGACCTCCCTCACCTCCCTATAAAACTGTAATATTACGAACGGCAGAGACCTCCCTCACCTCCCTATAAAACTGTAATATTACGAACGGCAGAGACCTCCCTCACCTCCCTATAAAACTGTAATATTACGAACGGCAGAGACCTCCCTCACCTCCCTATAAAACTGTAATATTACGAACGGCAGAGACCTCCCTCACCTCCCTATAAAACTGTAATACTGTAATATTACGAATGGCAGAGACCTCCCTATAAAACTGTAATACTGTAATATTACGAACGGCAGAGACCTCCCTCACCTCCCTATAAAACTGTAATACTGTAATATTACGAATGGCAGAGACCTCCCTCACCTCCCTATAAAACTGTAATACTGTAATATTACGAATGGCAGAGACGTCCCTATAAAACTGTAATACTGTAATATTACGAACGGCAGAGACCTCCCTCACCTCCCTATAAAACTGTAATATTACGAACGGCAGAGACCTCCCTCACCTCCCTATAAAACTGTAATACTGTAATATTACGAATGGCAGAGACCTCCCTATAAAACTGTAATACTGTAATATTACGAACGGCAGAGACCTCCCTTACCTCCCTATAAAACTGTAATACTGTAATATTACGAATGGCAGAGACCTCCCTCACCTCCCTATAAAACTGTGATATTACGAACCGCAGAGACCTCCCTCACCTCCCTATAAAACTGTAATATTACGAATGGCAGAGACCTCCCTCACCTCCCTATAAAACTGTAATATTACGAACGGAAGAGACCTCCCTCACCTCCCTATAAAACTGTAATATTACGAATGGCAGAGACCTCCCTCACCTCCCTATAAAACTGTAATATTACGAATGGCAGAGACCTCCCTCACCTCCCTATAAAACTGTAATATTACGAACGGCAGAGACCTCCCTCACCTCCCTATAAAACTGTAATATTACGAACGGCAGAGACCTCCCTCACCTCCCTATAAAACTGTAATATTACGAACGGCAGAGACCTCCCTCACCTCCCTATAAAACTGTAATATTACGAACGGCAGAGACCTCCCTCACCTCCCTATAAAACTGTAATACTGTAATATTACGAATGGCAGAGACCTCCCTATAAAACTGTAATACTGTAATATTACGAACGGCAGAGACCTCCCTCACCTCCCTATAAAACTGTAATACTGTAATATTACGAATGGCAGAGACCTCCCTCACCTCCCTATAAAACTGTGATATTACGAACCGCAGAGACCTCCCTCACCTCCCTATAAAACTGTAATACTGTAATATTACGAATGGCAGAGACGTCCCTATAAAACTGTAATACTGTAATATTACGAACGGCAGAGACCTCCCTCACCTCCCTATAAAACTGTAATATTACGAACGGCAGAGACCTCCCTCACCTCCCTATAAAACTGTAATACTGTAATATTACGAATGGCAGAGACCTCCCTATAAAACTGTAATACTGTAATATTACGAACGGCAGAGACCTCCCTCACCTCCCTATAAAACTGTAATACTGTAATATTACGAATGGCAGAGACCTCCCTCACCTCCCTATAAAACTGTGATATTACGAACCGCAGAGACCTCCCTCACTTCCCTATAAAACTGTAATATTACGAATGGCAGAGACCTCCCTCACCTCCCTATAAAACTGTAATATTACGAACGGAAGAGACCTCCCTCACCTCCCTATAAAACTGTAATATTACGAATGGCAGAGACCTCCCTCACCTCCCTATAAAACTGTAATATTACGAATGGCAGAGACCTCCCTCACCTCCCTATAAAACTGTAATACTGTAATATTATGAATGGCAGAGACCTCCCTCACCTCCCTATAAAACTGTAATACTGTAATATTACGAATGGCAGAGACCTCCCTCACCTCCCTATAAAACTGTAATATTACGAATGGCAGAGACCTCCCTCACCTCCCTATAAAACTGTAATATTACGAATGGCAGAGACCTCCCTCACCTCCCTATAAAACTGTAATATTACGAACGGCAGAGACCTCCCTCACCTCCCTATAAAACTGTAATATTACGAACGGCAGAGACCTCCCTCACCTCCCTATAAAACTGTAATATTACGAACGGCAGAGACCTCCCTCACCTCCCTATAAAACTGTAATATTACGAACGGCAGAGACCTCCCTCACCTCCCTATAAAACTGTAATATTACGAACGGCAGAGACCTCCCTCACCTCCCTATGAAACTGTAATACTGTAATATTACGAATGGCAGAGACCTCCCTATAAAACTGTAATACTGTAATATTACGAACGGCAGAGACCTCCCTCACCTCCCTATGAAACTGTAATACTGTAATATTACGAATGGCAGAGACCTCCCTATAAAACTGTAATACTGTAATATTACGAACCGCAGAGACCTCCCTCACCTCCCTATAAAACTGTAATATTACGAATGGCAGAGACCTCCCTCACCTCCCTATAAAACTGTAATATTACGAACGGAAGAGACCTCCCTCACCTCCCTATAAAACTGTAATATTACGAATGGCAGAGACCTCCCTCACCTCCCTATAAAACTGTAATATTACGAATGGCAGAGACCTCCCTCACCTCCCTATAAAACTGTAATATTACGAACGGCAGAGACCTCCCTCACCTCCCTATAAAACTGTAATATTACGAATGGCAGAGACCTCCCTCACCTCCCTATAAAACTGTAATATTACGAATGGCAGAGACCTCCCTCACCTCCCTATAAAACTGTAATATTACGAACGGCAGAGACCTCCCTCACCTCCCTATAAAACTGTAATATTACGAACGGCAGAGACCTCCCTCACCTCCCTATAAAACTGTAATATTACGAACGGCAGAGACCTCCCTCACCTCCCTATAAAACTGTAATATTACGAACGGCAGAGACCTCCCTCACCTCCCTATAAAACTGTAATACTGTAATATTACGAATGGCAGAGACCTCCCTATAAAACTGTAATACTGTAATATTACGAACGGCAGAGACCTCCCTCACCTCCCTATAAAACTGTAATACTGTAATATTACGAATGGCAGAGACCTCCCTCACCTCCCTATAAAACTGTGATATTACGAACCGCAGAGACCTCCCTCACCTCCCTATAAAACTGTAATACTGTAATATTACGAATGGCAGAGACGTCCCTATAAAACTGTAATACTGTAATATTACGAACGGCAGAGACCTCCCTCACCTCCCTATAAAACTGTAATATTACGAACGGCAGAGACCTCCCTCACCTCCCTATAAAACTGTAATACTGTAATATTACGAATGGCAGAGACCTCCCTATAAAACTGTAATACTGTAATATTACGAACGGCAGAGACCTCCCTCACCTCCCTATAAAACTGTAATACTGTAATATTACGAATGGCAGAGACCTCCCTCACCTCCCTATAAAACTGTGATATTACGAACCGCAGAGACCTCCCTCACCTCCCTATAAAACTGTAATATTACGAATGGCAGAGACCTCCCTCACCTCCCTATAAAACTGTAATATTACGAACGGAAGAGACCTCCCTCACCTCCCTATAAAACTGTAATATTACGAATGGCAGAGACCTCCCTCACCTCCCTATAAAACTGTAATATTACGAATGGCAGAGACCTCCCTCACCTCCCTATAAAACTGTAATACTGTAATATTATGAATGGCAGAGACCTCCCTCACCTCCCTATAAAACTGTAATACTGTAATATTACGAATGGCAGAGACCTCCCTCACCTCCCTATAAAACTGTAATATTACGAATGGCAGAGACCTCCCTCACCTCCCTATAAAACTGTAATATTACGAATGGCAGAGACCTCCCTCACCTCCCTATAAAACTGTAATATTACGAACGGCAGAGACCTCCCTCACCTCCCTATAAAACTGTAATATTACGAACGGCAGAGACCTCCCTCACCTCCCTATAAAACTGTAATATTACGAACGGCAGAGACCTCCCTCACCTCCCTATAAAACTGTAATATTACGAACGGCAGAGACCTCCCTCACCTCCCTATAAAACTGTAATATTACGAACGGCAGAGACCTCCCTCACCTCCCTATGAAACTGTAATACTGTAATATTACGAATGGCAGAGACCTCCCTATAAAACTGTAATACTGTAATATTACGAACGGCAGAGACCTCCCTCACCTCCCTATGAAACTGTAATACTGTAATATTACGAATGGCAGAGACCTCCCTATAAAACTGTAATACTGTAATATTACGAACCGCAGAGACCTCCCTCACCTCCCTATAAAACTGTAATATTACGAATGGCAGAGACCTCCCTCACCTCCCTATAAAACTGTAATATTACGAACGGAAGAGACCTCCCTCACCTCCCTATAAAACTGTAATATTACGAATGGCAGAGACCTCCCTCACCTCCCTATAAAACTGTAATATTACGAATGGCAGAGACCTCCCTCACCTCCCTATAAAACTGTAATATTACGAACGGCAGAGACCTCCCTCACCTCCCTATAAAACTGTAATATTACGAACGGCAGAGACCTCCCTCACCTCCCTATAAAACTGTAATATTACGAACGGCAGAGACCTCCCTCACCTCCCTATAAAACTGTAATATTACGAACGGCAGAGACCTCCCTCACCTCCCTATAAAACTGTAATACTGTAATATTACGAATGGCAGAGACCTCCCTATAAAACTGTAATACTGTAATATTACGAACGGCAGAGACCTCCCTCACCTCCCTATAAAACTGTAATACTGTAATATTACGAATGGCAGAGACGTCCCTATAAAACTGTAATACTGTAATATTACGAACCGCAGAGACCTCCCTCACCTCCCTATAAAACTGTAATATTACGAATGGCAGAGACCTCCCTCACCTCCCTATAAAACTGTGATATTACGAACCGCAGAGACCTCCCTCACCTCCCTATAAAACTGTAATACTGTAATATTACGAATGGCAGAGACGTCCCTATAAAACTGTAATACTGTAATATTACGAACGGCAGAGACCTCCCTCACCTCCCTATAAAACTGTAATATTACGAACGGCAGAGACCTCCCTCACCTCCCTATAAAACTGTAATACTGTAATATTACGAATGGCAGAGACCTCCCTATAAAACTGTAATACTGTAATATTACGAACGGCAGAGACCTCCCTCACCTCCCTATAAAACTGTAATACTGTAATATTACGAATGGCAGAGACCTCCCTCACCTCCCTATAAAACTGTGATATTACGAACCGCAGAGACCTCCCTCACCTCCCTATAAAACTGTAATATTACGAATGGCAGAGACCTCCCTCACCTCCCTATAAAACTGTAATATTACGAACGGAAGAGACCTCCCTCACCTCCCTATAAAACTGTAATATTACGAATGGCAGAGACCTCCCTCACCTCCCTATAAAACTGTAATATTACGAATGGCAGAGACCTCCCTCACCTCCCTATAAAACTGTAATACTGTAATATTATGAATGGCAGAGACCTCCCTCACCTCCCTATAAAACTGTAATACTGTAATATTACGAATGGCAGAGACCTCCCTCACCTCCCTATAAAACTGTAATATTACGAATGGCAGAGACCTCCCTCACCTCCCTATAAAACTGTAATATTACGAATGGCAGAGACCTCCCTCACCTCCCTATAAAACTGTAATATTACGAACGGCAGAGACCTCCCTCACCTCCCTATAAAACTGTAATATTACGAACGGCAGAGACCTCCCTCACCTCCCTATAAAACTGTAATATTACGAACGGCAGAGACCTCCCTCACCTCCCTATAAAACTGTAATATTACGAACGGCAGAGACCTCCCTCACCTCCCTATACAACTGTAATATTACGAACGGCAGAGACCTCCCTCACCTCCCTATGAAACTGTAATACTGTAATATTACGAATGGCAGAGACCTCCCTATAAAACTGTAATACTGTAATATTACGAACGGCAGAGACCTCCCTCACCTCCCTATAAAACTGTAATACTGTAATATTACGAATGGCAGAGACCTCCCTCACCTCCCTATAAAACTGTGATATTACGAACCGCAGAGACCTCCCTCACCTCCCTATAAAACTGTAATACTGTAATATTACGAATGGCAGAGACGTCCCTATAAAACTGTAATACTGTAATATTACGAACGGCAGAGACCTCCCTCACCTCCCTATAAGACTGTAATACTGTAATATTACAAACGGCAGAGACCTCCCTCACCTCCCTATAAAACTGTAATACTGTAATATTACGAACGGCAGAGACCTCCCTCACCTCCCTATAAAACTGTAATACTGTAATATTACGAACGGCAGGGACCTCCCTCACCTCCCTATAAAACTGTGATATTACAAACGGCAGAGACCTCCCTCACCTCCCTATAAAACTGTAATATTACGAATGGCAGAGACCTCCCTCACCTCCCTATAAAACTGTAATATTACGAATGGCAGAGACCTCCCTCACCTCCCTATAAAACTGTAATATTACGAATGGCAGAGACCTCCCTCACCTCCCTATAAAACTGTAATATTACAAACGGCAGAGACCTCCCTCACCTCCCTATAAAACTGTAATATTACGAATGGCAGAGACCACCCTCACCTCCCTATGAAACTGTAATACTGTAATATTACGAACGGCAGAGACCTCCCTCACCTCCCTATAAAACTGTAATACTGTAATATTACGAATGGCAGAGACCTCCCTCACCTCCCTATAAAACTGTAATATTACGAATGGCAGGGACCTCCCTCACCTCCCTATAAAACTGTAATACTGTAATATTACGAACGGCAGAGACCTCCCTCACCTCCCTATAAAACTGTAATACTGTAATATTATGAATGGCAGAGACCTCCCTCACCTCCCTATAAAACTGTAAAACTGTAATATTATGAATGGCAGAGACCTCCCTCACCTCCCTATAAAACTGTAATATTACAAACGGCAGAGACCTCCCTCACCTCCCTATAAAACTGTAATATTACGAACGGCAGAGACCTCCCTCACCTCCCTATAAAACTGTAATACTGTAATATTATGAATGGCAGAGACCTCCCTCACCTCCCTATAAAACTGTAATACTGTAATATTATGAATGGCAGAGACCTCCCTCACCTCCCTATAAAACTGTAATATTACGAATGGCAGAGACCTCCCTCACCTCCCTATAAAACTGTAATACTGTAATATTACGAATGGCAGAGACCTCCCTCACCTCCCTATAAAACTGTAATACTGTAATATTACGAATGGCAGAGACCTCCCTCACCTCCCTATAAAACTGTAATATTACGAATGGCAGAGACCTCCCTCACCTCCCTATAAAACTGTAATATTACGAATGGCAGAGACCTCCCTCACCTCCCTATAAAACTGTAATATTACGAATGGCAGAGACCTCCCTCACCTCCCTATAAAACTGTAATATTACGAATGGCAGGGACCTCCCTCACCTCCCTATAAAACTGTAATATTACGAATGGCAGGGACCTCCCTCACCTCCCTATAAAACTGTAATATTACGAATGGCAGAGACCTCCCTCACCTCCCTATAAAACTGTAATATTACGAATGGCAGAGACCTCCCTCACCTCCCTATAAAACTGTAATATTACGAACGGCAGAGACCTCCCTCACCTCCCTATAAAACTGTAATATTATGAATGGCAGAGACCTCCCCCAGCTCCCTATAAAACTGTAATATTACGAACGGCAGAGACCTCCCTCACCTCCCTATAAAACTGTAATACTGTAATATTACGAACGGCAGGGACCTCCCTCACCTCCCTATAAAACTGTGATATTACGAACGGCAGAGACCTCCCTCACCTCCCTATAAAACTGTAATACTGTAATATTACGAATGGCAGAGACCTCCCTCACCTCCCTATAAAACTGTAATATTATGAATGGCAGAGACCTCCCTCACATCCCTATAAAACTGTAATATTACGAATGGCAGAGACCTCCCTCACCTCCCTATAAAACTGTAATACTGTAATATTACGAATGGCAGAGACCTCCCTCACCTCCCTATAAAACTGTAATATTATGAATGGCAGAGACCTCCCTCACCTCCCTATAAAACTGTAATATTACGAACGGCAGAGACCTCCCTCAACTCCCTATAAAACTATGATATTACGAATGGCAGGGACCTCCCTCACCTCCCTATAAAACTGTAATATTACGAATGGCAGAGACCTCCCTCACCTCCCTATAAAACTGTAATATTATGAATGGCAGAGACCTCCCTCACCTCCCTATAAAACTGTAATATTACGAATGGCAGAGACCTCCCTCACCTCCCTATAAAACTGTAATATTACGAATGGCAGAGACCTCCCTCACCTCCCTATAAAACTGTAATATTACGAATGGCAGAGACCTCCCTCACCTCCCTATAAAACTGTAATATTACGAATGGCAGAGACCTCCCTCACCTCCCTATAAAACTGTAATATTACGAACGGCAGAGACCTCCCTCACCTCCCCATAAAACTGTAATATTATGAATGGCAGAGACCTCCCTCACCTCCCTATAAAACTGTGATATTACGAACGGCAGAGACCTCCCTCACCTCCCTATAAAACTGTAATATTACGAACGGCAGAGACCTCCCTCACCTCCCTATAAAACTGTGATATTACGAACGGCAGAGACCTCCCTCACCTCCCTATAAAACTGTAATATTACGAACGGCAGAGACCTCCCTCACCTCCCTATAAAACTGTAATACTGTAATATTACGAATGGCAGAGACCTCCCTCACCTCCCTATAAAACTGTAATATTATGAATGGCAGAGACCTCCCTCACCTCCCTATAAAACTGTTATATTACGAATGGCAGAGACCTCCCTCACCTCCCTATAAAACTGTAATACTGTAATATTACGAACGGCAGAGACCTCCCTCACCTCCCTATAAAACTGTTATATTACGAACGGCAGAGACCTCCCTCACCTCCCTATAAAACTGTAATACTGTAATATTACGAATGGCAGAGACCTCCCTCACCTCCCTATAAAACTGTAATATTATGAATGGCAGAGACCTCCCTCACCTCCATATAAAACTGTAATATTACGAAGGGCAGAGACCTCCCTCACCTCCATATAAAACTGTGATATTACGAACGGCAGAGACCTCCCTCACCTCCCTATAAAACTGTAATACTGTAATATTACGAACGGCAGGGACCTCCCTCACCTCCCTATAAAACTGTGATATTACGAACGGCAGAGACCTCCCTCACCTCCCTATAAAACTGTAATATTACGAACGGCAGAGACCTCCCTCACCTCCCTATAAAACTGTAATACTGTAATATTACGAATGGCAGTGACCTCCCTCACCTCCCTATAAAACTGTAATATTATGAATGGCAGAGACCTCCCTCACCTCCCTATAAAACTGTAATATTACGAACGGCAGAGACCTCCCTCACCTCCCCATAAAACTGTAATATTATGAATGGCAGAGACCTCCCTCACCTCCCTATAAAACTGTGATATTACGAACGGCAGAGACCTCCCTCACCTCCCTATAAAACTGTAATATTACGAACGGCAGAGACCTCCCTCACCTCCCTATAAAACTGTGATATTACGAACGGCAGAGACCTCCCTCACCTCCCTATAAAACTGTAATATTACGAACGGCAGGGACCTCCCTCACCTCCCTATAAAACTGTAATACTGTAATATTACGAATGGCAGAGACCTCCCTCACCTCCCTATAAAACTGTAATATTATGAATGGCAGAGACCTCCCTCACCTCCCTATAAAACTGTAATATTACGAACGGCAGAGACCTCCCTCACCTCCCTATAAAACTGTAATATTATGAATGGCAGAGACCTCCCCCACCTCCCTATAAAACTGTAATATTACGAACGGCAGAGACCTCCCTCACCTCCCTATAAAACTGTAATACTGTAATATTACGAACGGCAGGGACCTCCCTCACCTCCCTATAAAACTGTGATATTACGAACGGCAGAGACCTCCCTCACCTCCCTATAAAACTGTAATATTACGAACGGCAGAGACCTCCCTCACCTCCCTATAAAACTGTAATACTGTAATATTACGAATGGCAGAGACCTCCCTCACCTCCCTATAAAACGGTAATATTATGAATGGCAGAGACCTCCCTCACCTCCCTATAAAACTGTAATATTACGAACGGCAGAGACCTCCCTCACCTCCCTATAAAACTGTGATATTACGAACGGCAGAGACCTCCCTCACCTCCCTATAAAACTGTAATATTACGAACGGCAGAGACCTCCCTCACCTCCCTATAAAACTGTGATATTACGAACGGCAGAGACCTCCCTCACCTCCCTATAAAACTGTAATATTACGAACGGCAGGGACCTCCCTCACCTCCCTATAAAACTGTAATACTGTAATATTACGAATGGCAGAGACCTCCCTCACCTCCCTATAAAACTGTAATATTATGAATGGCAGAGACCTCCCTCACCTCCCTATAAAACTGTTATATTACGAATGGCAGAGACCTCCCTTACCTCCCTATAAAACTGTAATACTGTAATATTACGAACGGCAGAGACCTCCCTCACCTCCCTATAAAACTGTTATATTACGAACGGCAGAGACCTCCCTCACCTCCCTATAAAACTGTAATACTGTAATATTACGAATGGCAGAGACCTCCCTCACCTCCCTATAAAACTGTAATATTACGAATGGCAGAGACCTCCCTCACCTCCATATAAAACTGTGATATTACGAACGGCAGAGACCTCCCTCACCTCCCTATAAAACTGTAATATTACGAACGGCAGAGACCTCCCTCACCTCCCTATAAAACTGTAATATTATGAATGGCAGAGACCTCCCCCACCTCGCTATAAAACTGTAATATTACGAACGGCAGAGACCTCCCTCACCTCCCTATAAAACTGTAATACTGTAATATTACCAACGGCAGGGACCTCCTTCACCTCCCTATAAAACTGTGATATTACGAACGGCAGAGACCTCCCTCACCTCCCTATAAAACTGTAATATTACGAACGGCAGAGACCTCCCTCACCTCCCTATAAAACTGTAATACTGTAATATTACGAATGGCAGAGACCTCCCTCACCTCCCTATAAAACTGTAATATTATGAATGGCAGAGACCTCCCTCACCTCCCTATAAAACTGTAATATTACGAATGGCAGAGACCTCCCTCACCTCCCTATAAAACTGTAATATTACGAATGGCAGAGACCTCCCTCACCTCCCTATAAAACTGTAATATTACGAATGGCAGAGACCTCCCTCACCTCCCTATAAAACTGTAATATTACGAATGGCAGAGACCTCCCTCACCTCCCTATAAAACTGTAATATTACGAATGGCAGAGACCTCCCTCACCTCCCTGTGAAACTGTAATATTACGAATGGCAGAGACCTCCCTCACCTCCCTATAAAACTGTAATATTACGAACGGCAGAGACCTCCCTCACCTCCCTATAAAACTGTAATATTATGAATGGCAGAGACCTCCCTCACCTCCCTATAAAACTGTGATATTACGAACGGCAGAGACCTCCCTATAAAACTGTAATATTACGAACGGCAGAGACCTCCCTCACCTCCCTATAAAACTGTGATATTACGAACGGCAGAGACCTCCCTCACCTCCCTATAAAACTGTAATACTGTAATATTACGAATGGCAGAGACCTCCCTCACCTCCCTATAAAACTGTAATATTATGAATGGCAGAGACCTCCCTCACCTCCCTATAAAACTGTTATATTACGAATGGCAGAGACCTCCCTCACCTCCCTATAAAACTGTAATACTGTAATATTACGAACGGCAGAGACCTCCCTCACCTCCCTATAAAACTGTTATATTACGAATGGCAGAGACCTCCCTCACCTCCCTATAAAACTGTAATACTGTAATATTACGAACGGCAGAGACCTCCCTCACCTCCCTATAAAACTGTTATATTACGAACGGCAGAGACCTCCCTCATCTCCCTATAAAACTGTAATATTACGAACGGCAGAGACCTCCCTCACCTCCATATAAAACTGTAATATTACGAAGGGCAGAGACCTCCCTCACCTCCCTATAAAACTGTTATATTACGAACGGCAGAGACCTCCCTCACCTCCCTATAAAACTGTAATATTACGAATGGCAGAGACCTCCCTCACCTCCCTATAGAACTGTGATATTACGAATGGCAGAGACCTCCCTCACCTCCCTATAAAACTGTAACATTACGAATGGCAGAGACCTCCCTCACCTCCATATAAAACTGTGATATTACGAACGGCAGAGACCTCCCTCACCTCCCTATAAAACTGTAATATTACGAACGGCAGAGACCTCCCTCACCTCCCTATAAAACTGTAATATTACGAATGGCAGAGACCTCCCTCACCTCCCTATAAAACTGCAATACTGTAATATTACGAACAGCAGAGACCTCCCTCACCTCCCTATAAAACTGTAATACTGTAATATTACGAACGGCAGAGACCTCCCTCACCTCCCTATAAAACTGTAATATTACGAACGGCAGAGACCTCCCTCACCTCCCTATAAAACTGTAATATTACGAACAGCAGAGACCTCCCTCACCTCCCTATAAAACTGTAATACTGTAATATTACGAACGGCAGAGACCTCCCTCACCTCCCTATAAAACTGTAATATTACGAATGGCAGAGACCTCCCTCACCTCCCTATAAAACTGTAATATTACGAATGGCAGAGACCTCCCTCACCTCCCTATAAAACTGTAAAATTACGAATGGCAGAGACCTCCCTCACCTCCCTATAAAACTGTGATATTACGAACGGCAGAGACCTCCCTCACCTCCCTATAAAACTGTAATATTACGAATGGCAGAGACCTCCCTCACCTCCCTATAAAACTGTAATATTACGAATGGCAGAGACCTCCCTCACCTCCCTATAAAACTGTAATATTACAAATGGCAGAGACCTCCCTCACCTCCCTATAAAACTGTAATATTACGAATGGCAGAGACCTCCCTCACCTCGCTATAAAACTGTAATATTACGAATGGCAGAGACCTCCCTCACCTCGCTATAAAACTGTAATATTACGAATGGCAGAGACCTCCCTCACCTCCCTATAAAACTGTAATACTACGAATGGCAGAGACCTCCCTCACCTCCCTATAAAACTGTAATATTACGAATGGCAGAGACCTCCCTCACCTCCCTATAAAACTGTAATACTGTAATATTACGAATGGCAGAGACCTCCCTCACCTCCCTATAAAACTGTAATATTACAAATGGCAGAGACCTCCCTCACCTCCCTATAAAACTGTAATATTACGAATGGCAGAGACCTCCCTCACCTCCCTATAAAACTGTAATATTACAAATGGCAGAGACCTCCATCACCTCCCTATAAAACTGTAATATTCTGAATGGCAGAGACCTCCCTCACCTCCCTATAAAACTGTAATATTACGAACGGCAGAGACCTCCCTCACCTCCCTATAAAACTGTAATACTGTAATATTACAAATGGCAGAGACCTCCCTCACCTCCCTATAAAACTGTAATATTACAAATGGCAGAGACCTCCCTCACCTCGCTATAAAACTGTAATATTACGAATGGCAGAGACCTCCCTCACCTCCCTATAAAACTGTAATATTATGAATGGCAGAGACCTCCCTCACCTCGCTATAAAACTGTAATATTACGAATGGCAGAGACCTCCCTCACCTCCCTATAAAACTGTAATATTATGAATGGCAGAGACCTCCCTCACCTCCCTATAAAATGAATACTGTAATATTACAAATGGCAGAGACCTCCCTCACCTCCCTATAAAACTGTAATATTACGAATGGCAGAGACCTCCCTCACCTCGCTATGAAACTGTAATATTACGAATGGCAGAGACCTCCCTCACCTCCCTATAAAACTGTAATATTACGAATGGCAGAGACCTCCCTCACCTCCCTATAAAACTGTAATATTACGAATGGCAGAGACCTCCCTCACCTCCCTATAAAACTGTAATATTACGAACGGCAGAGACCTCCCTCACCTCCCTATAAAACTGTAATACTGTAATATTACGAACGGCAGAGACCTCCCTCACCTCCCTATAAGACTGTAATACTGTAATATTACGAATGGCAGATACCTCCCTCACCTCCCTATAAAACTGTAATATTACGAATGGCAGAGACCTCCCTCACTTCCCTATAAAACTGTAATACTGTAATATTACGAATGGCAGAGACCTCCCTCACCTCCCTATAAAACTGTAATATTACGAATGGCAGAGACCTCCCTCACCTCCCTATAAAACTGTAATATTACGAATGGCAGAGACCTCCCTCACCTCCCTATAAAACTGTAATATTACGAATGGCAGAGACCTCCCTCACCTCCCTATAAAACTGTAATACTGTAATATTACGAACGGCAGAGACCTCCCTCACCTCCCTATAAAACTGTAATATTACGAATGGCAGAGACCTCCCTCACCTCCCTATAAAACTGTAATATTACGAATGGCAGAGACCTCCCTCACCTCCCTATAAAACTGTAATACTGTAATATTACGAATGGCAGAGACCTCCCTCACCTCCCTATAAAACTGTAATACTGTAATATTACGAATGGCAGAGACCTCCCTCACCTCCCTATAAAACTGTAATATTACGAATGGCAGAGACCTCCCTCACCTCCCTATAAAACTGTAATATTACGAATGGCAGAGACCTCCCTCACCTCCCTATAAAACTGTAATATTACGAATGGCAGAGACCTCCCTCACCTCCCTATAAAACTGTAATATTACGAATGGCAGAGACCTCCCTCACCTCCCTATAAAACTGTAATACTGTAATATTACGAACGGCAGAGACCTCCCTCACCTCCCTATAAAACTGTAATATTACGAATGGCAGAGACCTCCCTCACCTCCCTATAAAACTGTAATATTACGAATGGCAGAGACCTCCCTCACCTCCATATAAAACTGTAATACTGTAATATTACGAATGGCAGAGACCTCCCTCACCTCCCTATAAAACTGTAATACTGTAATATTACGAATGGCAGAGACCTCCCTCACCTCCCTATAAAACTGTGATATTACGAACGGCAGAGACGTCCCTCACCTCCCTATAAAACTGTAATATTACGAACGGCAGAGACCTCCCTCACCTCCCTATAAAACTGTAATACTGTAATATTACGAAGGGCAGAGACCTCCCTCACCTCCCTATAAAACTGTAATATTATGAATGGCAGAGACCTCCCTCACCTCCCTATAAAACTGTAATATTACGAATGGCAGAGACCTCCCTCACCTCCCTATAAAACTGTAATACTGTAATATTACGAACGGCAGGGACCTCCCTCACCTCCCTATAAAACTGTAATACTGTAATATTACGAACGGCAGAGACCTCCCTCACCTCCCTATAAAACTGTAATACTGTAATATTACGAACGGCAGGGACCTCCCTCACCTCCCTATAAAACTGCAATACTGTAATATTACGAATGGCAGAGACCTCCCTCACCTCCCTATAAAACTGTAATACTGTAATATTACGAACGGCAGAGACCTCCCTCACCTCCCTATAAAACTGTAATACTGTAATATTACGAACGGCAGGGACCTCCCTCACCTCCCTATAAAACTGTGATATTACAAACGGCAGAGACCTCCCTCACTTCCCTATAAAACTGTAATATTACGAATGGCAGAGACCTCCCTCACCTCGCTATAAAACTGTAATATTACGAATGGCAGAGACCTCCCTCACCTCCCTATAAAACTGTAATACTGTAATATTACGAACGGCAGAGACCTCCCTCACCTCCCTATAAAACTGTAATATTACGAACGGCAGAGACCTCCCTCACCTCCCTATAAAACTGTAATATTACGAATGGCAGAGACCTCCCTCACCTCCCTATAAAACTGTAATATTACGAATGGCAGAGACCTCCCTCACCTCCATATAAAACTGTAATATTACGAAGGGCAGAGACCTCCCTCACCTCCCTATAAAACTGTTATATTACGAACGGCAGAGACCTCCCTCACCTCCCTATAAAACTGTAATATTACGAATGGCAGAGACCTCCCTCACCTACCTATAGAACTGTGATATTACGAACGGCAGAGACCTCCCTCACCTCCCTATAAAACTGTAATATTACGAATGGCAGAGACCTCCATCACCTCCCTATAAAACTGTAATATTATGAATGGCAGAGACCTCCCTCACCTCCCTATAAAACTGTAATATTACGAACGGCAGAGACCTCCCTCACCTCCCTATAAAACTGTAATACTGTAATATTACAAATGGCAGAGACCTCCCTCACCTCCCTATAAAACTGTAATATTACGAATGGCAGAGACCTCCCTCACCTCGCTATAAAACTGTAATATTACGAATGGCAGAGACCTCCCTCACCTCCCTATAAAACTGTAATATTATGAATGGCAGAGACCTCCCTCACCTCCCTATAAAATGAATACTGTAATATTACAAATGGCAGAGACCTCCCTCACCTCCCTATAAAACTGTAATATTACGAATGGCAGAGACCTCCCTCACCTCGCTATAAAACTGTAATATTACGAATGGCAGAGACCTCCCTCACCTCCCTATAAAACTGTAATATTATGAATGGCAGAGACCTCCCTCACCTCCCTATAAAATGAATACTGTAATATTACAAATGGCAGAGACCTCCCTCACCTCCCTATAAAACTGTAATATTACGAATGGCAGAGACCTCCCTCACCTCGCTATAAAACTGTAATATTACGAATGGCAGAGACCTCCCTCACCTCCCTATAAAACTGTAATACTACGAATGGCAGAGACCTCCCTCACCTCCCTATAAAACTGTAATATTACGAATGGCAGAGACCTCCCTCACCTCCCTATAAAACTGTAATATTACGAACGGCAGAGACCTCCCTCACCTCCCTATAAAACTGTAATACTGTAATATTACGAACGGCAGAGACCTCCCTCACCTCCCTATAAGACTGTAATACTGTAATATTACGAATGGCAGAGACCTCCCTCACCTCCCTATAAAACTGTAATATTACGAATGGCAGAGACCTCCCTCACTTCCCTATAAAACTGTAATACTGTAATATTACGAATGGCAGAGACCTCCCTCACCTCCCTATAAAACTGTAATATTACGAATGGCAGAGACCTCCCTCACCTCCCTATAAAACTGTAATATTACGAATGGCAGAGACCTCCCTCACCTCCCTATAAAACTGTAATATTACGAATGGCAGAGACCTCCCTCACCTCCCTATAAAACTGTAATACTGTAATATTACGAACGGCAGAGACCTCCCTCACCTCCCTATAAAACTGTAATACTGTAATATTACGAACGGCAGAGACCTCCCTCACCTCCCTATAAAACTGTAATACTGTAATATTATGAATGGCAGAGACCTCCCTCACCTCCCTATAAAACTGTAATATTACGAATGGCAGAGACCTCCCTCACCTCCCTATAAAACTGTAATACTGTAATATTACGAACGGCAGGGACCTCCCTCACCTCCCTATAAAACTGTAATACTGTAATATTACGAACGGCAGAGACCTCCCTCACCTCCCTATAAAACTGTAATACTGTAATATTACGAACGGCAGGGACCTCCCTCACCTCCCTATAAAACTGTGATATTACAAACGGCAGAGACCTCCCTCACCTCCCTATAAAACTGTAATATTACGAATGGCAGAGACCTCCCTCACCTCCCTATAAAATTGTAATATAACGAATGGCAGAGACCTCCCTCACCTCCATATAAAACTGTAATATTACGAAGGGCAGAGACCTCCCTCACCTCCCTATAAAACTGTTATATTACGAACGGCAGAGACCTCCCTCACCTCCCTATAAAACTGTAATATTACGAACGGCAGAGACCTCCCTCACCTCCCTATAAAACTGTAATATTACGAATGGCAGAGACCTCCCTCACCTCCATATAAAACTGTGATATTACGAACGGCAGAGACCTCCCTCACCTCCCTATAAAACTGTAATATTACGAACGGCAGAGACCTCCCTCACCTCCCTATAAAACTGTAATATTATGAATGGCAGAGACCTCCCCCACCTCCCTATAAAACTGTAATATTACGAATGGCAGAGACCTCCCTCACCTCCCTATAAAACTGTAATACTGTAATATTACGAACGGCAGAGACCTCCCTCACCTCCCTATAAAACTGTAATACTGTAATATTACGAACGGCAGGGACCTCCCTCACCTCCCTATAAAACAGCAATACTGTAATATTACGAACGGCAGAGACCTCCCTCACCTCCCTATAAAACTGTAATATTACGAATGGCAGAGACCTCCCTCACCTCCCTATAAAACTGTAATACTGTAATATTACGAAGGGCAGAGACCTCCCTCACCTCCCTATAAAACTGTAATATTACGAATGGCAGAGACCTCCCTCAGCTCCCTATAAAACTGTAATATTACGAATGGCAGAGACCTCCCTCACCTCCCTATAAAACTGTAATACTGTAATATTACGAATGGCAGAGACCTCCCTCACCTCGCTATAAAACTGTAATATTACGAATGGCAGAGACCTCCCTCACCTCCCTATAAAACTGTAATACTGTAATATTACGAACGGCAGAGACCTCCCTCACCTCCCTATAAAACTGTAATATTACGAACGGCAGAGACCTCCCTCACCTCCCTATAAAACTGTAATATTACGAATGGCAGAGACCTCCCTCACCTCCCTATAAAACTGTAATATTACGAATGGCAGAGACCTCCCTCACCTCCATATAAAACTGTAATATTACGAAGGGCAGAGACCTCCCTCACCTCCCTATAAAACTGTTATATTACGAACGGCAGAGACCTCCCTCACCTCCCTATAAAACTGTAATATTACGAATGGCAGAGACCTCCCTCACCTACCTATAGAACTGTGATATTACGAACGGCAGAGACCTCCCTCACCTCCCTATAAAACTGTAATATTACGAATGGCAGAGACCTCCATCACCTCCCTATAAAACTGTAATATTATGAATGGCAGAGACCTCCCTCACCTCCCTATAAAACTGTAATATTACGAACGGCAGAGACCTCCCTCACCTCCCTATAAAACTGTAATACTGTAATATTACAAATGGCAGAGACCTCCCTCACCTCCCTATAAAACTGTAATATTACGAATGGCAGAGACCTCCCTCACCTCGCTATAAAACTGTAATATTACGAATGGCAGAGACCTCCCTCACCTCCCTATAAAACTGTAATATTATGAATGGCAGAGACCTCCCTCACCTCCCTATAAAATGAATACTGTAATATTACAAATGGCAGAGACCTCCCTCACCTCCCTATAAAACTGTAATATTACGAATGGCAGAGACCTCCCTCACCTCGCTATAAAACTGTAATATTACGAATGGCAGAGACCTCCCTCACCTCCCTATAAAACTGTAATATTATGAATGGCAGAGACCTCCCTCACCTCCCTATAAAATGAATACTGTAATATTACAAATGGCAGAGACCTCCCTCACCTCCCTATAAAACTGTAATATTACGAATGGCAGAGACCTCCCTCACCTCGCTATAAAACTGTAATATTACGAATGGCAGAGACCTCCCTCACCTCCCTATAAAACTGTAATACTACGAATGGCAGAGACCTCCCTCACCTCCCTATAAAACTGTAATATTACGAATGGCAGAGACCTCCCTCACCTCCCTATAAAACTGTAATATTACGAACGGCAGAGACCTCCCTCACCTCCCTATAAAACTGTAATACTGTAATATTACGAACGGCAGAGACCTCCCTCACCTCCCTATAAGACTGTAATACTGTAATATTACGAATGGCAGAGACCTCCCTCACCTCCCTATAAAACTGTAATATTACGAATGGCAGAGACCTCCCTCACTTCCCTATAAAACTGTAATACTGTAATATTACGAATGGCAGAGACCTCCCTCACCTCCCTATAAAACTGTAATATTACGAATGGCAGAGACCTCCCTCACCTCCCTATAAAACTGTAATATTACGAATGGCAGAGACCTCCCTCACCTCCCTATAAAACTGTAATATTACGAATGGCAGAGACCTCCCTCACCTCCCTATAAAACTGTAATACTGTAATATTACGAACGGCAGAGACCTCCCTCACCTCCCTATAAAACTGTAATACTGTAATATTACGAACGGCAGAGACCTCCCTCACCTCCCTATAAAACTGTAATACTGTAATATTATGAATGGCAGAGACCTCCCTCACCTCCCTATAAAACTGTAATATTACGAATGGCAGAGACCTCCCTCACCTCCCTATAAAACTGTAATACTGTAATATTACGAACGGCAGGGACCTCCCTCACCTCCCTATAAAACTGTAATACTGTAATATTACGAACGGCAGAGACCTCCCTCACCTCCCTATAAAACTGTAATACTGTAATATTACGAACGGCAGGGACCTCCCTCACCTCCCTATAAAACTGTGATATTACAAACGGCAGAGACCTCCCTCACCTCCCTATAAAACTGTAATATTACGAATGGCAGAGACCTCCCTCACCTCCCTATAAAATTGTAATATAACGAATGGCAGAGACCTCCCTCACCTCCATATAAAACTGTAATATTACGAAGGGCAGAGACCTCCCTCACCTCCCTATAAAACTGTTATATTACGAACGGCAGAGACCTCCCTCACCTCCCTATAAAACTGTAATATTACGAACGGCAGAGACCTCCCTCACCTCCCTATAAAACTGTAATATTACGAATGGCAGAGACCTCCCTCACCTCCATATAAAACTGTGATATTACGAACGGCAGAGACCTCCCTCACCTCCCTATAAAACTGTAATATTACGAACGGCAGAGACCTCCCTCACCTCCCTATAAAACTGTAATATTATGAATGGCAGAGACCTCCCCCACCTCCCTATAAAACTGTAATATTACGAATGGCAGAGACCTCCCTCACCTCCCTATAAAACTGTAATACTGTAATATTACGAACGGCAGAGACCTCCCTCACCTCCCTATAAAACTGTAATACTGTAATATTACGAACGGCAGGGACCTCCCTCACCTCCCTATAAAACTGCAATACTGTAATATTACGAACGGCAGAGACCTCCCTCACCTCCCTATAAAACTGTAATATTACGAATGGCAGAGACCTCCCTCACCTCCCTATAAAACTGTAATACTGTAATATTACGAAGGGCAGAGACCTCCCTCACCTCCCTATAAAACTGTAATATTACGAATGGCAGAGACCTCCCTCAGCTCCCTATAAAACTGTAATATTACGAATGGCAGAGACCTCCCTCACCTCCCTATAAAACTGTAATACTGTAATATTACGAATGGCAGAGACCTCCCTCACCTCCCAATAAAACTGTGATATTACGAACGGCAGAGACGTCCCTCACCTCCCTATAAAACTGTAATATTACGAACGGCAGAGACCTCCCTCACCTCCCTATAAAACTGTAATACTGTAATATTACGAAGGGCAGAGACCTCCCTCACCTCCCTATAAAACTGTAATATTATGAATGGCAGAGACCTCCCTCACCTCCCTATAAAACTGTAATATTACGAATGGCAGAGACCTCCCTCACCTCCCTATAAAACTGTAATACTGTAATATTACGAACGGCAGGGACCTCCCTCACCTCCCTATAAAACTGTAATACTGTAATATTACGAACGGCAGAGACCTCCCTCACCTCCCTATAAAACTGTAATACTGTAATATTACGAACGGCAGGGACCTCCCTCACCTCCCTATAAAACTGTGATATTACAAACGGCAGAGACCTCCCTCACCTCCCTATAAAACTGTAATATTACGAATGGCAGAGACCTCCCTCACCTCCCTATAAAACTGTAATACTGTAATATTACGAATGGCAGAGACCTCCCTCACCTCCCAATAAAACTGTGATATTACGAACGGCAGAGACGTCCCTCACCTCCCTATAAAACTGTAATATTACGAACGGCAGAGACCTCCCTCACCTCCCTATAAAACTGTAATACTGTAATATTACGAAGGGCAGAGACCTCCCTCACCTCCCTATAAAACTGTAATATTATGAATGGCAGAGACCTCCCTCACCTCCCTATAAAACTGTAATATTACGAATGGCAGAGACCTCCCTCACCTCCCTATAAAACTGTAATACTGTAATATTACGAACGGCAGGGACCTCCCTCACCTCCCTATAAAACTGTAATACTGTAATATTACGAACGGCAGAGACCTCCCTCACCTCCCTATAAAACTGTAATACTGTAATATTACGAACGGCAGGGACCTCCCTCACCTCCCTATAAAACTGTAATATTACGAACGGCAGAGACCTCCCTCACCTCCCTATAAAACTGTAATATTACGAATGGCAGAGACCTCCCTCACCTCCATATAAAACTGTGATATTACGAACGGCAGAGACCTCCCTCACCTCCCTATAAAACTGTAATATTACGAACGGCAGAGACCTCCCTCACCTCCCTATAAAACTGTAATATTATGAATGGCAGAGACCTCCCCCACCTCCCTATAAAACTGTAATATTACGAATGGCAGAGACCTCCCCCACCTCCCTATAAAACTGTAATACTGTAATATTACGAACGGCAGAGACCTCCCTCACCTCCCTATAAAACTGTAATACTGTAATATTACGAACGGCAGGGACCTCCCTCACCTCCCTATAAAACTGCAATACTGTAATATTACGAACGGCAGAGACCTCCCTCACCTCCCTATAAAACTGTAATATTACGAATGGCAGAGACCTCCCTCACCTCCCTATAAAACTGTAATACTGTAATATTACGAATGGCAGAGACCTCCCTCACCTCCCTATAAAACTGTAATACTGTAATATTACGAAGGGCAGAGACCTCCCTCACCTCCCTATAAAACTGTAATATTACGAATGGCAGAGACCTCCCTCAGCTCCCTATAAAACTGTAATATTACGAATGGCAGAGACCTCCCTCACCTCCCTATAAAACTGTAATACTGTAATATTACGAATGGCAGAGACCTCCCTCACCTCCCAATAAAACTGTGATATTACGAACGGCAGAGACGTCCCTCACCTCCCTATAAAACTGTAATATTACGAACGGCAGAGACCTCCCTCACCTCCCTATAAAACTGTAATACTGTAATATTACGAAGGGCAGAGACCTCCCTCACCTCCCTATAAAACTGTAATATTATGAATGGCAGAGACCTCCCTCACCTCCCTATAAAACTGTAATATTACGAATGGCAGAGACCTCCCTCACCTCCCTATAAAACTGTAATACTGTAATATTACGAACGGCAGGGACCTCCCTCACCTCCCTATAAAACTGTAATACTGTAATATTACGAACGGCAGAGACCTCCCTCACCTCCCTATAAAACTGTAATATTATGAATGGCAGAGACCTCCCTCACCTCCCTATAAAACTGTAATATTACGAATGGCAGAGACCTCCCTCACCTCCCTATAAAACTGTAATACTGTAATATTACGAACGGCAGGGACCTCCCTCACCTCCCTATAAAACTGTGATATTACAAACGGCAGAGACCTCCCTCACCTCCCTATAAAACTGTAATATTACGAATGGCAGAGACCTCCCTCACCTCGCTATAAAACTGTAATATTACGAATGGCAGAGACCTCCCTCACCTCCCTATAAAACTGTAATACTGTAATATTACGAACGGCAGAGACCTCCCTCACCTCCCTATAAAACTGTAATATTACGAACGGCAGAGACCTCCCTCACCTCCCTATAAAACTGTAATATTACGAATGGCAGAGACCTCCCTCACCTCCCTATAAAACTGTAATATAACGAATGGCAGAGACCTCCCTCACCTCCATATAAAACTGTAATATTACGAAGGGCAGAGACCTCCCTCACCTCCCTATAAAACTGTTATATTACGAACGGCAGAGACCTCCCTCACCTCCCTATAAAACTGTAATATTACGAACGGCAGAGACCTCCCTCACCTCCCTATAAAACTGTAATATTACGAATGGCAGAGACCTCCCTCACCTCCATATAAAACTGTGATATTACGAACGGCAGAGACCTCCCTCACCTCCCTATAAAACTGTAATATTACGAACGGCAGAGACCTCCCTCATCTCCCTATAAAACTGTAATATTATGAATGGCAGAGACCTCCCCCACCTCCCTATAAAACTGTAATATTACGAATGGCAGAGACCTCCCTCACCTCCCTATAAAACTGTAATACTGTAATATTACGAACGGCAGAGACCTCCCTCACCTCCCTATAAAACTGTAATACTGTAATATTACGAACGGCAGGGACCTCCCTCACCTCCCTATAAAACTGCAATACTGTAATATTACGAACGGCAGAGACCTCCCTCACCTCCCTATAAAACTGTAATACTGTAATATTACGAACGGCAGAGACCTCCCTCACCTCCCTATAAAACTGTAATACCGTAATATTACGAACGGCAGGGACCTCCCTCACCTCCCTATAAAACTGTATTATTACGAATGGCAGAGACCTCCCTCACCTCGCTATAAAACTGTAATATTACGAATGGCAGAGACCTCCCTCACCTCCCTATAAAACTGTAATACTGTAATATTACGAACAGCAGAGACCTCCCTCACCTCCCTATAAAACTGTAATATTACGAACGGCAGAGACCTCCCTCACCTCCCTATAAAACTGTAATATTACGAATGGCAGAGACCTCCCTCACCTCCCTATAAAACTGTAATATTACGAATGGCAGAGACCTCCCTCACCTCCATATAAAACTGTAATATTACGAAGGGCAGAGACATCCCTCACCTCCCTTTAAAACTGTAATACTGTAATATTACGAACGGCAGAGACCTCCCTCACCTCCCTATAAAACTGTAATATTACGAATGGCAGAGACCTCCCTCACCTCCCTATAAAACTGTAATACTGTAATATTACGAATGGCAGAGACCTCCCTCACCTCCCTATAAAACTGTAATACTGTAATATTACGAAGGGCAGAGACCTCCCTCACCTCCCTATAAAACTGTAATATTACGAATGGCAGAGACCTCCCTCACCTCCCTATAAAACTGTAATATTACGAATGGCAGAGACCTCCCTCACCTCCATATAAAACTGTAATATTACGAAGGGCAGAGACCTCCCTCACCTCCCTTTAAAACTGTAATACTGTAATATTACGAACGGCAGAGACCTCCCTCACCTCCCTATAAAACTGTAATATTACGAATGGCAGAGACCTCCCTCACCTCCCTATAAAACTGTAATACTGTAATATTACGAATGGCAGAGACCTCCCTCACCTCCCTATAAAACTGTAATACTGTAATATTACGAAGGGCAGAGACCTCCCTCACCTCCCTATAAAACTGTAATATTACGAATGGCAGAGACCTCCCTCAGCTCCCTATAAAACTGTAATATTACGAATGGCAGAGACCTCCCTCACCTCCCTATAAAACTGTAATACTGCAATATTACGAATGGCAGAGACCTCCCTCACCTCCCAATAAAACTGTGATATTACGAACGGCAGAGACGTCCCTCACCTCCCTATAAAACTGTAATATTACGAACGGCAGAGACCTCCCTCACCTCCCTATAAAACTGTAATACTGTAATATTACGAAGGGCAGAGACCTCCCTCACCTCCCTATAAAACTGTAATATTATGAATGGCAGAGACCTCCCTCACCTCCCTATAAAACTGTAATATTACGAATGGCAGAGACCTCCCTCACCTCCCTATAAAACTGTAATACTGTAATATTACGAACGGCAGGGACCTCCATCACCTCCCTATAAAACTGTAATACTGTAATATTACGAACGGCAGAGACCTCCCTCACCTCCCTATAAAACTGTAATACTGTAATATTACGAACGGCAGGGACCTCCCTCACCTCCCTATAAAACTGTGATATTACAAACGGCAGAGACCTCCCTCACCTCCCTATAAAACTGTAATATTACGAATGGCAGAGACCTCCCTCACCTCGCTATAAAACTGTAATATTACGAATGGCAGAGACCTCCCTCACCTCCCTATAAAACTGTAATACTGTAATATTACGAACGGCAGAGACCTCCCTCACCTCCCTATAAAACTGTAATATTACGAACGGCAGAGACCTCCCTCACCTCCCTATAAAACTGTAATATTACGAATGGCAGAGACCTCCCTCACCTCCCTATAAAACTGTAATATAACGAATGGCAGAGACCTCCCTCACCTCCATATAAAACTGTAATATTACGAAGGGCAGAGACCTCCCTCACCTCCCTATAAAACTGTTATATTACGAACGGCAGAGACCTCCCTCACCTCCCTATAAAACTGTAATATTACGAACGGCAGAGACCTCCCTCACCTCCCTATAAAACTGTAATATTACGAATGGCAGAGACCTCCCTCACCTCCATATAAAACTGTGATATTACGAACGGCAGAGACCTCCCTCACCTCCCTATAAAACTGTAATATTACGAACGGCAGAGACCTCCCTCACCTCCCTATAAAACTGTAATATTATGAATGGCAGAGACCTCCCCCACCTCCCTATAAAACTGTAATATTACGAATGGCAGAGACCTCCCTCACCTCCCTATAAAACTGTAATACTGTAATATTACGAACGGCAGAGACCTCCCTCACCTCCCTATAAAACTGTAATACTGTAATATTACGAACGGCAGGGACCTCCCTCACCTCCCTATAAAACTGCAATACTGTAATATTACGAACGGCAGAGACCTCCCTCACCTCCCTATAAAACTGTAATACTGTAATATTACGAACGGCAGAGACCTCCCTCACCTCCCTATAAAACTGTAATACCGTAATATTACGAACGGCAGGGACCTCCCTCACCTCCCTATAAAACTGTAATATTACGAATGGCAGAGACCTCCCTCACCTCGCTATAAAACTGTAATATTACGAATGGCAGAGACCTCCCTCACCTCCCTATAAAACTGTAATACTGTAATATTACGAACAGCAGAGACCTCCCTCACCTCCCTATAAAACTGTAATATTACGAACGGCAGAGACCGCCCTCACCTCCCTATAAAACTGTAATATTACGAATGGCAGAGACCTCCCTCACCTCCCTATAAAACTGTAATATTACGAATGGCAGAGACCTCCCTCACCTCCATATAAAACTGTAATATTACGAAGGGCAGAGACCTCCCTCACCTCCCTTTAAAACTGTTATATTACGAACGGCAGAGACCTCCCTCACCTCCCTATAAAACTGCAATATTACGAATGGCAGAGACCTCCCTCACCTACCTATAGAACTGTGATATTACGAACGGCAGAGACCTCCCTCACCTCCCTATAAAACTGTAATATTACGAATGGCAGAGACCTCCCTCACCTCCATATAAAACTGTGATATTACGAACGGCAGAGACCTCCCTCACCTCCCTATAAAACTGTAATATTACGAACGGCAGAGACCTCCCTCACCTCCCTATAAAACTGTAATATTACGAATGGCAGAGACCTCCCTCACCTCCATATAAAACTGTGATATTACGAACGGCAGAGACCTCCCTCACCTCCCTATAAAACTGTAATATTACGAACGGCAGAGACCTCCCTCACCTCCCTATAAAACTGTAATATTATGAATGGCAGAGACCTCCCCCACCTCCCTATAAAACTGTAATATTACGAACGGCAGAGACCTCCCTCACCTCCCTATAAAACTGTAATACTGTAATATTACGAACGGCAGGGACCTCCCTCACCTCCCTATAAAACTGTGATATTACGAACGGCAGAGACCTCCCTCACCTCCCTATAAAACTGTAATATTACGAACGGCAGAGACCTCCCTCACCTCCCTATAAAACTGTAATACTGTAATATTACGAATGGCAGAGACCTCCCTCACCTCCCTATAAAACTGTAATATTATGAATGGCAGAGACCTCCCTCACCTCCCTATAAAACTGTAATATTACGAATGGCAGAGACCTCCCTCACCTCCATATAAAACTGTAATATTACGAAGGGCAGAGACCTCCCTCACCTCCCTTTAAAACTGTTATATTACGAACGGCAGAGACCTCCCTCACCTCCCTATAAAACTGCAATATTACGAATGGCAGAGACCTCCCTCACCTACCTATAGAACTGTGATATTACGAACGGCAGAGACCTCCCTCACCTCCCTATAAAACTGTAATATTACGAATGGCAGAGACCTCCCTCACCTCCATATAAAACTGTGATATTACGAACGGCAGAGACCTCCCTCACCTCCCTATAAAACTGTAATATTACGAACGGCAGAGACCTCCCTCACCTCCCTATAAAACTGTAATATTATGAATGGCAGAGACCTCCCCCACCTCCCTATAAAACTGTAATATTACGAACGGCAGAGACCTCCCTCACCTCCCTATAAAACTGTAATACTGTAATATTACGAACGGCAGGGACCTCCCTCACCTCCCTATAAAACTGTGATATTACGAACGGCAGAGACCTCCCTCACCTCCCTATAAAACTGTAATATTACGAACGGCAGAGACCTCCCTCACCTCCCTATAAAACTGTAATACTGTAATATTACGAATGGCAGAGACCTCCCTCACCTCCCTATAAAACTGTAATATTATGAATGGCAGAGACCTCCCTCACCTCCCTATAAAACTGTAATATTACGAATGGCAGAGACCTCCCTCACCTCCCTATAAAACTGTAATATTACGAATGGCAGAGACCTCCCTCACCTCCCTATAAAACTGTAATATTACGAATGGCAGAGACCTCCCTCACCTCCCTATAAAACTGTAATATTACGAATGGCAGAGACCTCCCTCACCTCCCTATAAAACTGTAATATTACGAATGGCAGAGACCTCCCTCACCTCCCTATAAAACTGTAATATTACGAATGGCAGAGACCTCCCTCACCTCCCTATAAAACTGTAATATTACGAACGGCAGAGACCTCCCTCACTTCCCTATAAAACTGTAATATTATGAATGGCAGAGACCTCCCTCACCTCCCTATAAAACTGTAATACTGTAATATTACGAATGGCAGAGACCTCCCTCACCTCCCTATAAAACTGTAATATTATGAATGGCAGAGACCTCCCTCACCTCCCTATAAAACTGTAATACTGTAATATTACGAACGGCAGGGACCTCCCTCACCTCCCTATAAAACTGTGATATTACGAACGGCAGAGACCTCCCTTACCTCCCTATAAAACTGTAATACTGTAATATTACGAACGGCAGAGACCTCCCTCACCTCCCTATAAAACTGTAATACTGTAATATTACGAACGGCAGGGACCTCCCTCACCTCCCTATAAAACTGCAATACTGTAATATTACGAACGGCAGAGACCTCCCTCACCTCCCTATAAAACTGTAATACTGTAATATTACGAACGGCAGAGACCTCCCTCACCTCCCTATAAAACTGTAATACCGTAATATTACGAACGGCAGGGACCTCCCTCACCTCCCTATAAAACTGTAATATTACGAATGGCAGAGACCTCCCTCACCTCGCTATAAAACTGTAATATTACGAATGGCAGAGACCTCCCTCACCTCCCTATAAAACTGTAATACTGTAATATTACGAACAGCAGAGACCTCCCTCACCTCCCTATAAAACTGTAATATTACGAACGGCAGAGACCGCCCTCACCTCCCTATAAAACTGTAATATTACGAATGGCAGAGACCTCCCTCACCTCCCTATAAAACTGTAATATTACGAATGGCAGAGACCTCCCTCACCTCCATATAAAACTGTAATATTACGAAGGGCAGAGACCTCCCTCACCTCCCTTTAAAACTGTTATATTACGAACGGCAGAGACCTCCCTCACCTCCCTATAAAACTGCAATATTACGAATGGCAGAGACCTCCCTCACCTACCTATAGAACTGTGATATTACGAACGGCAGAGACCTCCCTCACCTCCCTATAAAACTGTAATATTACGAATGGCAGAGACCTCCCTCACCTCCATATAAAACTGTGATATTACGAACGGCAGAGACCTCCCTCACCTCCCTATAAAACTGTAATATTACGAACGGCAGAGACCTCCCTCACCTCCCTATAAAACTGTAATATTATGAATGGCAGAGACCTCCCCCACCTCCCTATAAAACTGTAATATTACGAACGGCAGAGACCTCCCTCACCTCCCTATAAAACTGTAATACTGTAATATTACGAACGGCAGGGACCTCCCTCACCTCCCTATAAAACTGTGATATTACGAACGGCAGAGACCTCCCTCACCTCCCTATAAAACTGTAATATTACGAACGGCAGAGACCTCCCTCACCTCCCTATAAAACTGTAATACTGTAATATTACGAATGGCAGAGACCTCCCTCACCTCCCTATAAAACTGTAATATTATGAATGGCAGAGACCTCCCTCACCTCCCTATAAAACTGTAATATTACGAATGGCAGAGACCTCCCTCACCTCCCTATAAAACTGTAATATTACGAATGGCAGAGACCTCCCTCACCTCCCTATAAAACTGTAATATTACGAATGGCAGAGACCTCCCTCACCTCCCTATAAAACTGTAATATTACGAATGGCAGAGACCTCCCTCACCTCCCTATAAAACTGTAATATTACGAATGGCAGAGACCTCCCTAACTTCCCTATAAAACTGTAATATTATGAATGGCAGAGACCTCCCTCACCTCCCTATAAAACTGTAATACTGTAATATTACGAATGGCAGAGACCTCCCTCACCTCCCTATAAAACTGTAATATTATGAATGGCAGAGACCTCCCTCACCTCCCTATAAAACTGTAATACTGTAATATTACGAATGGCAGAGACCTCCCTCACCTCCCTATAAAACTGTTATATTACAAATGGCAGAGACCTCCCTCACCTCCCTATAAAACTGTAATACTGTAATATTACGAACGGCAGAGACCTCCCTCACCTCCCTATAAAACTGTTATATTACGAATGGCAGAGACCTCCCTCACCTCCCTATAAAACTGTTATATTACGAACGGCAGAGACCTCCCTCACCTCCCTATAAAACTGTAATACTGTAATATTACGAACGGCAGGGACCTCCCTCACCTCCCTATAAAACTGCAATACTGTAATATTACGAACGGCAGAGACCTCCCTCACCTCCCTATAAAACTGTAATACTGTAATATTACGAACGGCAGAGACCTCCCTCACCTCCCTATAAAACTGTAATACCGTAATATTACGAACGGCAGGGACCTCCCTCACCTCCCTATAAAACTGTAATATTACGAATGGCAGAGACCTCCCTCACCTCGCTATAAAACTGTAATATTACGAATGGCAGAGACCTCCCTCACCTCCCTATAAAACTGTAATACTGTAATATTACGAACAGCAGAGACCTCCCTCACCTCCCTATAAAACTGTAATATTACGAACGGCAGAGACCGCCCTCACCTCCCTATAAAACTGTAATATTACGAATGGCAGAGACCTCCCTCACCTCCCTATAAAACTGTAATATTACGAATGGCAGAGACCTCCCTCACCTCCATATAAAACTGTAATATTACGAAGGGCAGAGACCTCCCTCACCTCCCTTTAAAACTGTTATATTACGAACGGCAGAGACCTCCCTCACCTCCCTATAAAACTGCAATATTACGAATGGCAGAGACCTCCCTCACCTACCTATAGAACTGTGATATTACGAACGGCAGAGACCTCCCTCACCTCCCTATAAAACTGTAATATTACGAATGGCAGAGACCTCCCTCACCTCCATATAAAACTGTGATATTACGAACGGCAGAGACCTCCCTCACCTCCCTATAAAACTGTAATATTACGAACGGCAGAGACCTCCCTCACCTCCCTATAAAACTGTAATATTATGAATGGCAGAGACCTCCCCCACCTCCCTATAAAACTGTAATATTACGAACGGCAGAGACCTCCCTCACCTCCCTATAAAACTGTAATACTGTAATATTACGAACGGCAGGGACCTCCCTCACCTCCCTATAAAACTGTGATATTACGAACGGCAGAGACCTCCCTCACCTCCCTATAAAACTGTAATATTACGAACGGCAGAGACCTCCCTCACCTCCCTATAAAACTGTAATACTGTAATATTACGAATGGCAGAGACCTCCCTCACCTCCCTATAAAACTGTAATATTATGAATGGCAGAGACCTCCCTCACCTCCCTATAAAACTGTAATATTACGAATGGCAGAGACCTCCCTCACCTCCCTATAAAACTGTAATATTACGAATGGCAGAGACCTCCCTCACCTCCCTATAAAACTGTAATATTACGAATGGCAGAGACCTCCCTCACCTCCCTATAAAACTGTAATATTACGAATGGCAGAGACCTCCCTCACCTCCCTATAAAACTGTAATATTACGAATGGCAGAGACCTCCCTCACCTCCCTATAAAACTGTAATATTACGAATGGCAGAGACCTCCCTCACCTCCCTATAAAACTGTAATATTACGAACGGCAGAGACCTCCCTCACTTCCCTATAAAACTGTAATATTATGAATGGCAGAGACCTCCCTCACCTCCCTATAAAACTGTAATACTGTAATATTACGAATGGCAGAGACCTCCCTCACCTCCCTATAAAACTGTAATATTATGAATGGCAGAGACCTCCCTCACCTCCCTATAAAACTGTAATACTGTAATATTACGAATGGCAGAGACCTCCCTCACCTCCCTATAAAACTGTTATATTACGAATGGCAGAGACCTCCCTCACCTCCCTATAAAACTGTAATAATGTAATATTACGAACGGCAGAGACCTCCCTCACCTCCCTATAAAACTGTTATATTACGAATGGCAGAGACCTCCCTCACCTCCCTATAAAACTGTTATATTACGAACGGCAGAGACCTCCCTCATCTCCCTATAAAACTGTAATATTACGAACGGCAGAGACCTCCCTCACCTCCATATAAAACTGTAATATTACGAAGGGCAGAGACCTCCCTCACCTCCCTATAAAACTGTTATATTACGAACGGCAGAGACCTCCCTCACCTCCCTATAAAACTGTAATATTACGAATGGCAGAGACCTCCCTCACCTCCCTATAGAACTGTGATATTACGAACGGCAGAGACCTCCCTCACCTCCCTATAAAACTGTAATATTACGAACGGCAGAGACCTCCCTCACCTCCCTATAAAACTGTAATATTACGAATGGCAGAGACCTCCCTCACCTCCCTATAAAACTGTAATACTGTAATATTACGAACGGCAGAGACCTCCCTCACCTGCCTATAAAACTGTAATATTACGAACGGCAGAGACTTCCCTCACCTCCCTATAAAACTGTAATACTGTAATATTACGAACGGCAGAGACCTCCCTCACCTCCCTATAAAACTGTAATATTACGAACAGCAGAGACCTCCCTCACCTCCCTATAAAACTGTAATATTACGAATGGCAGAGACCTCCCTCACCTCCCTATAAAACTGTAATATTACGAATGGCAGAGACCTCCCTCACCTCCCTATAAAACTGTAAAATTACGAATGGCAGAGACCTCCCTCACCTCCCTATAAAACTGTGATATTACGAACGGCAGAGACCTCCCTCACCTCCCTATAAAACTGTAATATTACAAATGGCAGAGACCTCCCTCACCTCCCTATAAAACTGTAATATTACGAATGGCAGAGACCTCCCTCACCTCCCTATAAAACTGTAATATTACAAATGGCAGAGACCTCCCTCACCTCCCTATAAAACTGTAATATTACGAATGGCAGAGACCTCCCTCACCTCGCTATAAAACTGTAATATTACGAATGGCAGAGACCTCCCTCACCTCCCTATAAAACTGTAATACTACGAATGGCAGAGACCTCCCTCACCTCCCTATAAAACTGTAATATTACGAATGGCAGAGACCTCCCTCACCTCCCTATAAAACTGTAATACTGTAATATTACGAATGGCAGAGACCTCCCTCACCTCCCTATAAAACTGTAATATTACAAATGGCAGAGACCTCCCTCACCTCCCTATAAAACTGTAATATTACGAATGGCAGAGACCTCCCTCACCTCCCTATAAAACTGTAATATTACAAATGGCAGAGACCTCCATCACCTCCCTATAAAACTGTAATATTATGAATGGCAGAGACCTCCCTCACCTCCCTATAAAACTGTAATACTGTAATATTACAAATGGCAGAGACCTCCCTCACCTCCCTATAAAACTGTAATATTACGAATGGCAGAGACCTCCCTCACCTCGCTATAAAACTGTAATATTACGAATGGCAGAGACCTCTCTCACCTCCCTATAAAACTGTAATATTATGAATGGCAGAGACCTCCCTCACCTCCCTATAAAATGAATACTGTAATATTACAAATGGCAGAGACCTCCCTCACCTCCCTATAAAACTGTAATATTACGAATGGCAGAGACCTCCCTCACCTCCCTATAAAACTGTTATATTACGAATGGCAGAGACCTCCCTCACCTCCCTATAAAACTGTAATACTGTAATATTACGAACGGCAGAGACCTCCCTCACCTCCCTATAAAACTGTTATATTACGAATGGCAGAGACCTCCCTCACCTCCCTATAAAACTGTTATATTACGAACGGCAGAGACCTCCCTCATCTCCCTATAAAACTGTAATATTACGAACGGCAGAGACCTCCCTCACCTCCATATAAAACTGTAATATTACGAAGGGCAGAGACCTCCCTCACCTCCCTATAAAACTGTTATATTACGAACGGCAGAGACCTCCCTCACCTCCCTATAAAACTGTAATATTACGAATGGCAGAGACCTCCCTCACCTCCCTATAGAACTGTGATATTACGAACGGCAGAGACCTCCCTCACCTCCCTATAAAACTGTAATATTACGAATGGCAGAGACCTCCCTCACCTCCATATAAAACTGTGATATTACGAACGGCAGAGACCTCCCTCACCTCCCTATAAAACTGTAATATTACGAACGGCAGAGACCTCCCTCACCTCCCTATAAAACTGTAATATTACGAACGGCAGAGACCTCCCTCACCTCCCTATAAAACTGTAATATTACGAATGGCAGAGACCTCCCTCACCTCCCTATAAAACTGCAATACTGTAATATTACGAACAGCAGAGACCTCCCTCACCTCCCTATAAAACTGTAATACTGTAATATTACGAACGGCAGAGACCTCCCTCACCTGCCTATAAAACTGTAATATTACGAACGGCAGAGACCTCCCTCACCTCCCTATAAAACTGTAATATTATGAATGGCAGAGACCTCCCCCACCTCCCTATAAAACTGTAATATTACGAACGGCAGAGACCTCCCTCACCTCCCTATAAAACTGTAATACTGTAATATTACGAACGGCAGGGACCTCCCTCACCTCCCTATAAAACTGTGATATTACGAACGGCAGAGACCTCCCTCACCTCCCTATAAAACTGTAATATTACGAACGGCAGAGACCTCCCTCACCTCCCTATAAAACTGTAATACTGTAATATTACGAATGGCAGAGACCTCCCTCACCTCCCTATAAAACTGTAATATTATGAATGGCAGAGACCTCCCTCACCTCCCTATAAAACTGTAATATTACGAATGGCAGAGACCTCCCTCACCTCCCTATAAAACTGTAATATTACGAATGGCAGAGACCTCCCTCACCTCCCTATAAAACTGTAATATTACGAATGGCAGAGACCTCCCTCACCTCCCTATAAAACTGTAATATTACGAATGGCAGAGACCTCCCTCACCTCCCTATAAAACTGTAATATTACGAATGGCAGAGACCTCCCTCACCTCCCTATAAAACTGTAATATTACGAATGGCAGAGACCTCCCTCACCTCCCTATAAAACTGTAATATTACGAACGGCAGAGACCTCCCTCACTTCCCTATAAAACTGTAATATTATGAATGGCAGAGACCTCCCTCACCTCCCTATAAAACTGTAATACTGTAATATTACGAATGGCAGAGACCTCCCTCACCTCCCTATAAAACTGTAATATTATGAATGGCAGAGACCTCCCTCACCTCCCTATAAAACTGTAATACTGTAATATTACGAATGGCAGAGACCTCCCTCACCTCCCTATAAAACTGTTATATTACGAATGGCAGAGACCTCCCTCACCTCCCTATAAAACTGTAATAATGTAATATTACGAACGGCAGAGACCTCCCTCACCTCCCTATAAAACTGTTATATTACGAATGGCAGAGACCTCCCTCACCTCCCTATAAAACTGTTATATTACGAACGGCAGAGACCTCCCTCATCTCCCTATAAAACTGTAATATTACGAACGGCAGAGACCTCCCTCACCTCCATATAAAACTGTAATATTACGAAGGGCAGAGACCTCCCTCACCTCCCTATAAAACTGTTATATTACGAACGGCAGAGACCTCCCTCACCTCCCTATAAAACTGTAATATTACGAATGGCAGAGACCTCCCTCACCTCCCTATAGAACTGTGATATTACGAACGGCAGAGACCTCCCTCACCTCCCTATAAAACTGTAATATTACGAACGGCAGAGACCTCCCTCACCTCCCTATAAAACTGTAATATTACGAATGGCAGAGACCTCCCTCACCTCCCTATAAAACTGTAATACTGTAATATTACGAACGGCAGAGACCTCCCTCACCTGCCTATAAAACTGTAATATTACGAACGGCAGAGACTTCCCTCACCTCCCTATAAAACTGTAATACTGTAATATTACGAACGGCAGAGACCTCCCTCACCTCCCTATAAAACTGTAATATTACGAACAGCAGAGACCTCCCTCACCTCCCTATAAAACTGTAATATTACGAATGGCAGAGACCTCCCTCACCTCCCTATAAAACTGTAATATTACGAATGGCAGAGACCTCCCTCACCTCCCTATAAAACTGTAAAATTACGAATGGCAGAGACCTCCCTCACCTCCCTATAAAACTGTGATATTACGAACGGCAGAGACCTCCCTCACCTCCCTATAAAACTGTAATATTACAAATGGCAGAGACCTCCCTCACCTCCCTATAAAACTGTAATATTACGAATGGCAGAGACCTCCCTCACCTCCCTATAAAACTGTAATATTACAAATGGCAGAGACCTCCCTCACCTCCCTATAAAACTGTAATATTACGAATGGCAGAGACCTCCCTCACCTCGCTATAAAACTGTAATATTACGAATGGCAGAGACCTCCCTCACCTCCCTATAAAACTGTAATACTACGAATGGCAGAGACCTCCCTCACCTCCCTATAAAACTGTAATATTACGAATGGCAGAGACCTCCCTCACCTCCCTATAAAACTGTAATACTGTAATATTACGAATGGCAGAGACCTCCCTCACCTCCCTATAAAACTGTAATATTACAAATGGCAGAGACCTCCCTCACCTCCCTATAAAACTGTAATATTACGAATGGCAGAGACCTCCCTCACCTCCCTATAAAACTGTAATATTACAAATGGCAGAGACCTCCATCACCTCCCTATAAAACTGTAATATTATGAATGGCAGAGACCTCCCTCACCTCCCTATAAAACTGTAATACTGTAATATTACAAATGGCAGAGACCTCCCTCACCTCCCTATAAAACTGTAATATTACGAATGGCAGAGACCTCCCTCACCTCGCTATAAAACTGTAATATTACGAATGGCAGAGACCTCTCTCACCTCCCTATAAAACTGTAATATTATGAATGGCAGAGACCTCCCTCACCTCCCTATAAAATGAATACTGTAATATTACAAATGGCAGAGACCTCCCTCACCTCCCTATAAAACTGTAATATTACGAATGGCAGAGACCTCCCTCACCTCCCTATAAAACTGTTATATTACGAATGGCAGAGACCTCCCTCACCTCCCTATAAAACTGTAATACTGTAATATTACGAACGGCAGAGACCTCCCTCACCTCCCTATAAAACTGTTATATTACGAATGGCAGAGACCTCCCTCACCTCCCTATAAAACTGTTATATTACGAACGGCAGAGACCTCCCTCATCTCCCTATAAAACTGTAATATTACGAACGGCAGAGACCTCCCTCACCTCCATATAAAACTGTAATATTACGAAGGGCAGAGACCTCCCTCACCTCCCTATAAAACTGTTATATTACGAACGGCAGAGACCTCCCTCACCTCCCTATAAAACTGTAATATTACGAATGGCAGAGACCTCCCTCACCTCCCTATAGAACTGTGATATTACGAACGGCAGAGACCTCCCTCACCTCCCTATAAAACTGTAATATTACGAATGGCAGAGACCTCCCTCACCTCCATATAAAACTGTGATATTACGAACGGCAGAGACCTCCCTCACCTCCCTATAAAACTGTAATATTACGAACGGCAGAGACCTCCCTCACCTCCCTATAAAACTGTAATATTACGAACGGCAGAGACCTCCCTCACCTCCCTATAAAACTGTAATATTACGAATGGCAGAGACCTCCCTCACCTCCCTATAAAACTGCAATACTGTAATATTACGAACAGCAGAGACCTCCCTCACCTCCCTATAAAACTGTAATACTGTAATATTACGAACGGCAGAGACCTCCCTCACCTGCCTATAAAACTGTAATATTACGAACGGCAGAGACCTCCCTCACCTCCCTATAAAACTGTAATATTACGAACAGCAGAGACTTCCCTCACCTCCCTATAAAACTGTAATACTGTAATATTACGAACAGCAGAGACCTCCCTCACCTCCCTATAAAACTGTAATATTACGAATGGCAGAAACCTCCCTCACCTCCCTATAAAACTGTAAAATTACGAATGGCAGAGACCTCCCTCACCTCCCTATAAAACTGTGATATTACGAACGGCAGAGACCTCCCTCACCTCCCTATAAAACTGTAATATTACGAATGGCAGAGACCTCCCTCACCTCCCTATAAAACTGTAATATTACGAATGGCAGAGACCTCCCTCACCTCCCTATAAAACTGTAATATTACAAATGGCAGAGACCTCCCTCACCTCCCTATAAAACTGTAATATTACGAATGGCAGAGACCTCCCTCACCTCCCTATAAAACTGTAATATTACGAATGGCAGAGACCTCCCTCACCTCCCTATAAAACTGTAATACTACGAATGGCAGAGACCTCCCTCACCTCCCTATAAAACTGTAATATTACGAATGGCAGAGACCTCCCTCACCTCCCTATAAAACTGTAATACTGTAATATTACGAATGGCAGAGACCTCCCTCACCTCCCTATAAAACTGTAATATTACAAATGGCAGAGACCTCCCTCACCTCCCTATAAAACTGTAATATTACGAATGGCAGAGACCTCCCTCACCTCCCTATAAAACTGTAATATTACAAATGGCAGAGACCTCCATCACCTCCCTATAAAACTGTAATATTATGAATGGCAGAGACCTCCCTCACCTCCCTATAAAACTGTAATATTACGAACGGCAGAGACCTCCCTCACCTCCCTATAAAACTGTAATACTGTAATATTACAAATGGCAGAGACCTCCCTCACCTCCCTATAAAACTGTAATATTACGAATGGCAGAGACCTCCCTCACCTCGCTATAAAACTGTAATATTACGAATGGCAGAGACCTCCCTCACCTCCCTATAAAACTGTAATATTATGAATGGCAGAGACCTCCCTCACCTCCCTATAAAATGAATACTGTAATATTACAAATGGCAGAGACCTCCCTCACCTCCCTATAAAACTGTAATATTACGAATGGCAGAGACCTCCCTCACCTCCCTATAAAACTGTAATATTACGAACGGCAGAGACCTCCCTCACCTCGCTATAAAACTGTAATATTACGAATGGCAGAGACCTCCCTCACCTCCCTATAAAACTGTAATATTACGAATGGCAGAGACCTCCCTCACCTCCCTATAAAACTGTAATATTACGAATGGCAGAGACCTCCCTCACCTCCCTATAAAACTGTAATATTACGAACGGCAGAGACCTCCCTCACCTCCCTATAAAACTGTAATACTGTAATATTACGAACGGCAGAGACCTCCCTCACCTCCCTATAAGACTGTAATACTGTAATATTACGAATGGCAGAGACCTCCCTCACCTCCCTATAAAACTGTAATATTACGAATGGCAGAGACCTCCCTCACCTCCCTATAAAACTGTAATACTGTAATATTACGAACGGCAGAGACCTCCCTCACCTCCCTATAAAACTGTAATATTACGAATGGCAGAGACCTCCCTCACCTCCCTATAAAACTGTAATATTACGAATGGCAGAGACCTCCCTCACCTCCCTATAAAACTGTAATATTACGAATGGCAGAGACCTCCCTCACCTCCCTATAAAACTGTAATATTACGAATGGCAGAGACCTCCCTCACCTCCCTATAAAACTGTAATACTGTAATATTACGAATGGCAGAGACCTCCCTCACCTCCCTATAAAACTGTAATACTGTAATATTACGAACGGCAGAGACCTCCCTCACCTCCCTATAAAACTGTAATATTACGAATGGCAGAGACCTCCCTCACCTCCCTATAAAACTGTAATATTACGAATGGCAGAGACCTCCCTCACCTCCCTATAAAACTGTAATACTGTAATATTACGAAGGGCAGAGACCTCCCTCACCTCCCTATAAAACTGTAATATTACGAATGGCAGAGACCTCCCTCACCTCCCTATAAAACTGTAATATTACGAATGGCAGAGACCTCCCTCACCTCCCTATAAAACTGTAATACTGTAATATTACGAATGGCAGAGACCTCCCTCACCTCCCTATAAAACTGTGATATTACGAACGGCAGAGACGTCCCTCACCTCCCTATAAAACTGTAATATTACGAACGGCAGAGACCTCCCTCACCTCCATATAAAACTGTAATACTGTAATATTACGAACGGCAGGGACCTCCCTCACCTCCCTATAAAACTGTAATACTGTAATATTACGAACGGCAGAGACCTCCCTCACCTCCCTATAAAACTGTAATACTGTAATATTACGAACGGCAGGGACCTCCCTCACCTCCCTATAAAACTGCAATACTGTAATATTACGAACGGCAGAGACCTCCCTCACCTCCCTATAAAACTGTAATACTGTAATATTACGAACGGCAGAGACCTCCCTCACCTCCCTATAAAACTGTAATACTGTAATATTACGAACGGCAGGGACCTCCCTCACCTCCCTATAAAACTGTGATATTACAAACGGCAGAGACCTCCCTCACCTCCCTATAAAACTGTAATATTACGAATGGCAGAGACCTCCCTCACCTCCCTATAAAACTGTAATATTACGAATGGCAGAGACCTCCCTCACCTCCCATTAAAACTGTAATATTACGAATGGCAGAGACCTCCCTCACCTCCCTATAAAACTGTAATACTGTAATATTACGAATGCAGAGACCTCCCTCACCTCCCTATAAAACTGTGATATTACGAACGGCAGAGACGTCCCTCACCTCCCTATAAAACTGTAATATTACGAACGGCAGAGACCTCACTCACCTCCCTATAAAACTGTAATACTGTAATATTACGAAGGGCAGAGACCTCCCTCACCTCCCTATAAAACTGTAATATTATGAATGGCAGAGACCTCCCTCACCTCCCTATAAAACTGTAATATTACGAATGGCAGAGACCTCCCTCACCTCCCTATAAAACTGTAATACTGTAATATTACGAACGGCAGGGACCTCCCTCACCTCCCTATAAAACTGTAATACTGTAATATTACGAACGGCAGAGACCTCCCTCACCTCCCTATAAAACTGTAATACTGTAATATTACGAACGGCAGGGACCTCCCTCACCTCCCTATAAAACTGCAATACTGTAATATTACGAACGGCAGAGGCCTCCCTCACCTCCCTATAAAACTGTAATACTGTAATATTACGAACGGCAGAGACCTCCCTCACCTCCCTATAAAACTGTAATACTGTAATATTACGAACGGCAGGGACCTCCCTCACCTCCCTATAAAACTGTGATATTACAAACGGCAGAGACCTCCCTCACCTCGCTATAAAACTGTAATATTACGAATGGCAGAGACCTCCCTCACCTCCCTATAAAACTGTAATACTGTAATATTACGAACGGCAGAGACCTCCCTCACCTCCCTATAAAACTGTAATATTACGAATGGCAGAGACCTCCCTCACCTCCCTATAAAACTGTAATATTACGAATGGCAGAGACCTCCCACACCTCCCTATAAAACTGTAATATTACGAATGGCCGAGACCTCCCTCACCTCCCTATAAAACTGTAATATTACGAATGGCAGAGACCTCCCTCGCCTCCCTATAAAACTGCAATATTACGAAGGGCAGAGACCTCCCTCACCTCCCTATAAAACTGTAATATTACGAATGGCAGAGACCTCCCTCACCTCCCTATAAAACTGTAATATTACGAATGGCAGAGACCTCCCTCACCTCCATATAAAACTGTGATATTACGAATGGCAGAGACCTCCCTCACCTCCCTATAAAACTGCAATATTACGAATAGCAGAGACCTCCCTCACCTCCCTATAAAACTGTAATATTATGAATGGCAGAGACCTCCCTCACCTCCCTATAAAACTGCAATATTACGAATAGCAGAGACCTCCCTCACCTCCCTATAAAACTGTAATATTATGAATGGCAGAGACCTCCCTCACCTCCCAATAAAACTGTAATATTACGAACGGCAGAGACCTCCCTCACCTCCCTATAAAACTGTAATATTACAAACGGCAGAGACCTCCCTCACCTCCCTATAAAACTGTAATATTACGAATGGCAGAGACCTCCCTCACCTCCCTATAAAACTGTGATATTACGAATGGCAGAGACCTCCCTCACCTCCCTATAAAACTGCAATATTACGAATGGCAGAGACCTCCCTCACCTCCCTATAAAACTGTAAAACTGTAATATTACAAACGGCAGAGACCTCCCTCACCTCCCTATAAAACTGCAATATTACGAATGGCAGAGACCTCCCTCACCTCCCTATAAAACTGTAATACTGTAATATTACGAATGGCAGAGACCTCCCTCACCTCCCTATAAAACTGTAATACTGTAATATTATGAATGGCAGAGACCTCCCTCACCTCCCTATAAAACTGTAATATTACGAACGGCAGAGACCTCCCTCACCTCCCTATAAAACTGTAATATTACAAACGGCAGAGACCTCCCTCACCTCCCTATGAAACTGTAATACTGTAATATTACGAACGGCAGAGACCTCCCTCACCTCCCTATAAAACTGTAATACTGTAATATTACGAACGGCAGAGACCTCCCTCACCTCCCTATAAAACTGTAATACTGTAATATTACGAACGGCAGAGACCTCCCTCACCTCCCTATAAAACTGTAATACTGTAATATTACGAACGGCAAAGACCTCCCTCACCTCCCTATAAAACTGTAATACTGTAATATTACGAACGGCAGAGACCTCCCTCACCTCCCTATAAAACTGTAATACTGCAATATTACGAATGGCAGAGACCTCCCTCACCTCGCTATAAAACTGTAAAACTGTAATATTACAAACGGCAGAGACCTCCCTCACCTCCCTATAAAACTGCAATATTACGAATGGCAGAGACCTCCCTCACCTCCCTATAAAACTGTAATATTACGAACGGCAGAGACCTCCCTCACCTCCCTATAAAACTGTAATATTACAAACGGCAGAGACCTCCCTCACCTCCCTATGAAACTGTAATACTGTAATATTACGAACGGCAGAGACCTCCCTCACCTCCCTATAAAACTGTAATACTGTAATATTACGAACGGCAGAGACCTCCCTCACCTCCCTATAAAACTGTAATACTGTAATATTACGAACGGCAGAGACCTCCCTCACCTCCCTATAAAACTGTAATACTGTAATATTACGAACGGCAAAGACCTCCCTCACCTCCCTATAAAACTGTAATACTGTAATATTACGAACGGCAGAGACCTCCCTCACCTCCCTATAAAACTGTAATACTGTAATATTACGAACGGCAGAGACCTCCCTCACCTCCCTATAAAACTGTAATATTACGAACGGCAGAGACCTCCCTCACCTCCCTATAAAACTGTAATATTATGAAGGGCAGAGACCTCCCTCACCTCCCTATAAAACTGTAATACTGTAATATTACGAACGGCAGAGACCTCCCTCACCTCCCTATAAAACTGTAATATTACGAATGGCAGAGACCTCCCTCACCTCCCTATAAAACTGCTATATTACGAATGGCAGAGACCTCCCTCACCTCCCTATAAAACTGTAATACTGTAATATTACGAACGGCAGAGACGTCGCTCACCTCCCTATAAAACTGTAATACTGTAATATTACGAACGGCAGAGACCTCCCTCACCTCCCTATAAAACTGTAATATTACGAATGGCCGAGACCTCCCTCACCTCCCTATAAAACTGTAATACTGTAATATTACGAACGGCAGAGACGTCGCTCACCTCCCTATAAAACTGTAATACTGTAATATTACGAACGGCAGAGACCTCCCTCACCTCCCTATAAAACTGTAATATTATGAATGGCAGAGACCTCCCTCACCTCCCTATAAAACTGTAATACTGTAATATTACGAATGGCAGAGACCTCCCTCACCTCCCTATAAAACTGTAATATTACGAATGGCAGAGACCTCCCTCACCTCCCTATAAAACTGTAATATTACGAATGGCAGAGACCTCCCTCACCTCCCTATAAAACTGTAATATTACGAATGGCAGAGACCTCCCTCACCTCCCTATAAAACTGTAATATTACGAATGGCAGAGACCTCCCTCACCTCCATATAAAACTGTGATATTACGAACGGCAGAGACCTCCCTCACCTCCATATAAAACTGTAATATTACGAACGGCAGAGACCTCCCTCACCTCCCTATAAAACTGTAATATTACGAATGGCAGGGACCTCCCTCACCTCCCTATAAAACTGTAATATTACGAACGGCAGAGACCTCCCTCACCTCCATATAAAACTGTGATATTACGAACGGCAGAGACCTCCCTCACCTCCCTATAAAACTGTAATACTGTAATATTATGAATGGCAGAGACCTCCCTCACCTCCCTATAAAACTGTAATATTACGAATGGCAGAGACCTCCCTCACCTCCCTATAAAACTGTAATACTGTAATATTACGAACGGCAGAGACCTCCCTCACCTCCCTATAAAACTGTAATACTGTAATATTATGAATGGCAGAGACCTCCCTCACCTCCATATAAAACTGTGATATTACGAACGGCAGAGACCTCCCTCACCTCCCTATAAAACTGTAATATTACGAATGGCAGAGACCTCCCTCACCTCCCTATAAAACTGTAATATTACGAATGGCAGAGACCTCCCTCACCTCCCTATAAAACTGTAATATTACGAATGGCAGAGACCTCCCTCACCTCCCTATAAAACTGTAATATTACGAATGGCAGAGACCTCCCTCACCTCCCTATAAAACTGTAATACTGTAATATTATGAATGGCAGAGACCTCCCTCACCTCCATATAAAACTGTGATATTACGAACGGCAGAGACCTCCCTCACCTCCCTATAAAACTGTAATATTACGAATGGCAGAGACCTCCCTCACCTCCCTATAAAACTGTAATATTACGAATGGCAGAGACCTCCCTCACCTCCCTATAAAACTGTAATATTACGAATGGCAGAGACCTCCCTCACCTCCCTATAAAACTGTAATATTACGAATGGCAGAGACCTTCCTCACCTCCCTATAAAACTGTAATATTACGAACGGCAGAGACCTCCCTCACCTCCCTATAAAACTGTAATATTACGAACGGCAGAGACCTCCCTCACCTCCCTATGAAACTGTAATATTACGAATGGCAGAGACCTCCCTCACCTCCCTATAAAACTGCAATATTACGAACGGCAGAGACCTCCCTCACCTCCCTATAAAACTGTAATATTACGAACGGCAGAGACCTCCCTCACCTCCCTATAAAACTGTAATATTACGAATGGCAGAGACCTCCCTCACCTCCCTATAGAACTGTGATATTACGAATGGCAGGGACCTCCCTCACCTCTCTATAAAACTGTAATACTGTAATATTACGAATGGCAGAGACCTCCCTCACCTCCCTATAAAACTGTAATACTGTAATATTACGAACGGCAGAGACCTCCCTCACCTCCCTATAAAACTGTAATACTGTAATATTACGAATGGCAGAGACCTCCCTCACCTCCCTATAAAACTGTAATATTACGAATGGCAGAGACCTCCCTCACCTCCCTATAAAACTGTAATACTGTAATATTACGAACGGCAGAGACCTCCCTCACCTCCCTATAAAACTGTAATACTGTAATATTACGAATGGCAGAGACCTCCCTCACCTCCCTATAAAACTGTAATATTACGAATGGCAGAGACCTCCCTCACCTCCCTATAAAACTGTGATATTACGAATGGCAGAGACCTCCCTCACCTCCCTATAAAACTGTGATATTACGAATGGCAGAGACCTCCCTCACCTCCCTATAAAACTGTAATATTACGAATGGCAGAGACCTCCCTCACCTCCCTATAAAACTGTAATATTACGAACGGCAGAGACCTCCCTCACCTCCCTATAAAACTGCAATACTGTAATATTACGAACAGCAGAGACCTCCCTCACCTCCCTATAAAACTGTAATACTGTAATATTACGAATGGCAGAGGTACAAAACCAACAGGGCAAACTCTCATCTCTCTCTTTCCCTCTGCTGAATCTAAACCAACAAGGCAAACTCTCATCTCTCTCTTTCCCTCTGCTGAATCTAAACCAACAAGGCAAACTCTCATCTCTCTCTTTCCCTCTGCTGAATCTAAACCAACAAGGCAAACTCTCTCTCATCTCTCTCTTTCCCTCTGATGAATCTAAACCAACAAGGCAAACTCTCTCTCATCTCTCTCTTTCCCTCTGATGAATCTAAACCAACAAGGCAAACTCTCTCTCATCTCTCTCTTTCCCTCTGATGAATCTAAACCAACAAGGCAAACTCTCTCTCATCTCTCTCTTTCCCTCTGATGAATCTAAACCAACAAGGCAAACTCTCTCTCATCTCTCTCTTTCCCTCTGATGAATCTAAACCAACAAGGCAAACTCTCTCATCTCTCTCTTTCCCTCTGCTGAATCTAAACCAACAAGGCAAACTATCCCTCATCTCTCTCTTTCCCTCTGATGAATCTGCTTCCTGTCTTCAACTCTGTGCTTCTCGCTCCCCTCTGTCTTCCTCTTGTGCTATTTTACTCACTATTCTACACTGCCCCCCCCTTCTCTGTGCCCACATTATATGATGCTCATCACTTGATTTATTCACAGCACAAAGTGGAGGGTCAGCGCAACACTCATTAACATTCATGCTTCTTGTCTGGCCCATGCTGTCCAATGTAAACCAAGCAGCCATCTGCCCACCCCTTAATGATACAGTAATGATGCTAGCAGATGTACTGCATGTCAGAGCACAGCCCCGTGGCGCAACCCTCTCGTAAACAGGGTCACATGGGTCACCCCAAGTGCATCCTGGGTAGTCATGGATCAAGGATGAGGGGTGACCCCGGTGTGAGTTTCGGAGGAGAAGTATGTGCCGCTCTTCCCAGATGTTTGGAAAACTGTCTGTGATGCAGAGAACGTCTTGGACCAGCGTCTCAGAATGGCATTTCTCTCTGTGCTGATCGGAGTGCATTCGTTTGTTCGTTCTCCCAGTTCAAATGGAGGGAGCAGGCAGACGGTAGACTAGAAGAGTGTACTGGGAACGAGGAGGGGGAGGCAGGGGGTTAGCTGTACCTTAGCATCCAGAGCTTACAGAGGAGGAGGAGGAGGAGGGTGAGGAGGAGGCTAGCTGTGCCTTAGCATCCAGAGCTTACAGAGGAGGAGGAGGAGGCTAGCTGTACCTTAGCATCCAGAGCTTACAGAGGAGGAGGAGGAGGGGGAGGCAGGGGGTTAGCTGTACCTTAGCATTCAGAGCTTACAGAGGAGGAGGAGGAGGAGGAGGTTAGCTGTACCTTAGCATCCAGAGCTTACAGAGGAGGAGGAGGAGGCAGGGGGTTAGCTGTACCTTAGCATCCAGAGCTTACAGTACAGTGACTCAATCATTTAAAAAAATGTATCGTTGTAGAGGGCAACAGTCACAAACATCCAATTACTCAAAGGGCTGGAGAACGTCACTCGTCCATGTTATTCTATACAAGTCCTTCCAGTACCTTAGTCCTTCTCCTGAAGAGACCCATGCTACTCACTGCTATAAATACCCAGACAGAAGTGTGTCATGCAGGCTATATGAAACCCACAGGGGTGTCTAGGGAGTAGTATGAAGTTGGCACGTAGACTCTGATCTCAGGTCAGTTTTGTATTTTAATCCCAATAAAGGTAACGGTTAGGATTGGGGGGGTAACCTGATTCTAGATCTGTTTCTGGAGACACTTGATGTGGATCATGAGGATGGAGGGCATCGAGGAGGCACTAGGACACTTACGTTCAGCAATGACCAGCGGTGGGTAGAACAGGAAGTAGCCGACCAGCTCGGCGGTCAGCTGACCCAGGAGGTTAGAGGCGGCGGTGCCGTTGAGAGGGGCGGTCCCATTCCTCACCATGTAGACCAGAGACACAGCAGGAGAACCCACTGACTGAGAAACACTCAGCATCTAGAGGACAGGGAGATGGAGAGAGGGAGAGAGGGAGAGAGAGAGGGGAGGGGGAAAGAGACAAAGTTGCACAACATAATTTCAATTTAGATCAATCTACTTTATTGTTTAATAAGTTACAGAGGAGGTATAAAATGTATGGGCATAATTAGCATAACAAAAATATGCTTAAATCCATAAAGATATTACAACGGCTGTCAAGAGTGAAACTGGCAAGCCATTCGCCACTGTGAAAGTGTTTATAACGTCAACTACACAAAACCTAAAAACTAAACCTTGACATACATACATAACATAGTGGACATGTTACCACGGCAGCTAGGAAGCTCATTAAAATAACACAAACACTGTCTCCCAAAACACATCAGTTCAGATCAGAGAACAGCTTCTATTTACAATGGCACATGAACAATGCACTTAGGAATGATAATTATGCTCCAATTATACACAGCTTGCATTTTGCTTTGCTAGTGCCAAACCTCTTCAACTGCAGAGCTGTGTCTGTGAAAACGGTAGGAGCAAAATGCTTTGAGATTTAATACACACAAACTGTGCCACACATCAAAATGACCAATCGGACGACCCATATTTAGACTCTTTGCGTTTGTTTGTACTGAAGTTTAATGTCATAACATCTAAAATAAGCCACAACAAGGCATCAACACAAGTCTGGTATAAATATCAACTGTTCCTTCAATTTGAAACAGTTAGAGGTAAAATCCCTACGTCCAAACCGTCCCGCCCTGATCTGTTTCACCTGTCCTTGTGCTTGTCTCCACCCCCCCAGGTGTCGCCCATCTTCCCCATTATCCCCTGGGTATTTATACCTGTGTTTTCTGTCTGTATGTTGTCAGTTAGTCTTGTTTGTCAAGTCAACCAGCGTTTTTGTATCAGCTCCTGCTTTTCCCCAGTCTCTTTTTTCTTGTCATCCTGGTTTTGACCCTTGCCTGTTTTGACCCTGTGCCCCCGAGCCTGCCCGCCTGACCACTCTGCCTGCCCCCGAGCCTGCCTGCCTGACCACTCTGCCTGCCCCCGAGCCTGCCTGCCTGACCACTCTGCCTGCCCCCGAGCCTGCCTGCCTGACCACTCTGCCTGCCCCTGAGCCTGCCAGCCTGACCACTCTGCCTGCCCCTGAGCCTGCCCGCCTGACCACTCTGCCTGCCCCTGAGCCTGCCTGCCATCCTGTACCTTTGCCCTTATTGCTGTATAAACATTGTCACTTCAACACGGTCTGCATCTGGGTCTTACCTTATCCTGACACAAACAATAAATAATCTGTGGTGGGAAGCTTTGATAAGAGTATCTAGAGATTTAGGTTATGTATTAGGATATGTGTATACAATACAAAACCATAGAACTTTATTAATGCTGGGACCAGTAACAAGGACATCATGAAGAGCAGAAAGACAACATACTGTCTTCACATACTTTCTACTCATACCAAATAGAAGCCATTTACAGACATGTGTGCATACATTTGGCATACAGGAGGTACCAGGAATCGAACCCACTATCCTGGAGTTGCAAGCACCATGCTCTACCAACTGAGCTACAGAGGACCACGTACACATGAAGTCACCACCTCCACAGGTCACAGGGTTACTGAGTGAGGAGGAGGCCATTGTACTATAATATCTCTACCTGGACAGAGAGTCTGGTGTGGACGTCCAGGACTTTGGCCTGGGCCTCAGAGAACACGTTCTCCAGCCTCTGTTCCATCATCTGCGAGAACCGACAGGAACGCGGGTCATCTCCTGGACCTACGAAGCGCAAAACTGGAACACACAGAGAACACCCATTGAGATCATAGAACATGAAGAACATCAGGGCAGAGTAACTGTAGATCAATACTCAACCCCATCAATATGAGCTTGTATATGAACACAGTGCAGACTAATGTCCTGCGGCCTCCTTAATAACATGTCTGGTATATGAACACAGAGCAGACTAATGTCCTGCAGCCTCCTTAATAACATGTCTGGTATATGAACACAGAGCAGACTAATGTCCTGCCGCCTCCTTAATAACATGTCTGGTATATGAACACAGAGCAGACTAATGTCCTGCAGTCTCCTTAATAACATGTCTGGTATATGAACACAGAGCAGACTAATGTCCTGCAGTCTCCTTAATAACATGTCTGGTATATGAACACAGAGCAGACTAATGTCCTGCAGCCTCCTTAATAACATGTCTGGTATATGAACACAGAGCAGACTAATGTCCTGCAGTCTCCTTAATAACATGTCTGGTATATGAACACAGAGCAGACTAATGTCCTGCAGCCTCCTTAATAACATGTCTGGTATATGAACACAGAGCAGACTAATGTCCTGCAGTCTCCTTAATAACATGTCTGGTATATGAACACAGAGCAGACTAATGTCCTGCAGTCTCCTTAATAACATGTCTGGTATATGAACACAGAGCAGACTAATGTCCTGCAGCCTCCTTAATAACATGTCTGGTATATGAACACAGAGCAGACTAATGTCCTGCAGCCTCCTTAATAACATGTCTGGTATATGAACACAGAGCAGACTAATGTCCTGCAGTCTCCTTAATAACATGTCTGGTATATGAACACAGAGCAGACTAATGTCCTGCAGTCTCCTTAATAACATGTCTGGTATATGAACACAGAGCAGACTAATGTCCTGCAGTCTCCTTAATAACATGTCTGGTATATGAACACAGAGCAGACCCCTGTCCTGCAGCCTCCTTAATAACATGTCTGGTATATGAACACAGAGCAGACTAATGTCCTGCCGCCTCCTTAATAACATGTCTGGTATATGAACACAGAGCAGACTAATGTCCTGCAGTCTCCTTAATAACATGTCTGGTATATGAACACAGAGCAGACTAATGTCCTGCAGTCTCCTTAATAACATGTCTGGTATATGAACACAGAGCAGACTAATGTCCTGCAGTCTCCTTAATAACATGTCTGGTATATGAACACAGAGCAGACTAATGTCCTGCAGCCTCCTTAATAACATGTCTGGTATATGAACACAGAGCAGACTAATGTCCTGCAGCCTCCTTAATAACATGTCTGGTATATGAACACAGAGCAGACTAATGTCCTGCAGTCTCCTTAATAACATCTGGTATATGAACACAGAGCAGACTAATGTCCTGCAGTCTCCTTAATAACATGTCTGGTATATGAACACAGAGCAGACTAATGTCCTGCAGTCTCCTTAATAACATGTCTGGTATATGAACACAGAGCAGACTAATGTCCTGCAGTCTCCTTAATAACATGTCTGGTATATGAACACAGAGCAGACTAATGTCCTGCAGCCTCCTTAATAACATGTCTGGTATATGAACACAGAGCAGACTAATGTCCTGCAGTCTCCTTAATAACATGTCTGGTATATGAACACAGAGCAGACTAATGTCCTGCAGTCTCCTTAATAACATGTCTGGTATATGAACACAGACCAGACTAATGTCCTGCAGTCTCCTTAATAACATGTCTGGTATATGAACACAGAGCAGACTAATGTCCTGCAGTCTCCTTAATAACATGTCTGGTATATGAACACAGAGCAGACTAATGTCCTGCAGTCTCCTTAATAACATGTCTGGTATATGAACACAGAGCAGACTAATGTCCTGCCGCCTCCTTAATAACATGTCTGGTATATGAACACAGAGCAGACTAATGTCCTGCAGTCTCCTTAATAACATGTCTGGTATATGAACACAGAGCAGACTAATGTCCTGCAGTCTCCTTAATAACATGTCTGGTATATGAACACAGAGCAGACTAATGTCCTGCAGCCTCCTTAATAACATGTCTGGTATATGAACACAGAGCAGACTAATGTCCTGCAGTCTCCTTAATAACATGTCTGGTATATGAACACAGAGCAGACTAATGTCCTGCAGTCTCCTTAATAACATGTCTGGTATATGAACACAGAGCAGACTAATGTCCTGCAGTCTCCTTAATAACATGTCTGGTATATGAACACAGAGCAGACTAATGTCCTGCAGCCTCCTTAATAACATGTCTGGTATATGAACACAGAGCAGACTAATGTCCTGCAGCCTCCTTAATAACATGTCTGGTATATGAACACAGAGCAGACTAATGTCCTGCAGTCTCCTTAATAACATGTCTGGTATATGAACACAGAGCAGACTAATGTCCTGCAGCCTCCTTAATAACATGTCTGGTATATGAACACAGAGCAGACTAATGTCCTGCAGCCTCCTTAATAACATGTCTGGTATATGAACACAGTGCAGACTAATGTCCTGCAGCCTCCTTAATAACATGACTGGTATATGAACACAGTGCAGACTAATGTCCTGCAGCCTCCTTAATAACATGTCTGGTATATGAACACAGAGCAGACTAATGTCCTGCAGCCTCCTTAATAACATGTCTGGTATATGAACACAGAGCAGACTAATGTCCTGCAGTCTCCTTAATAACATGTCTGGTATATGAACACAGAGCAGACTAATGTCCTGCAGTCTCCTTAATAACATGACTGGTATATGAACACAGAGCAGACTAATGTCCTGCATCCTCCTTAAACTTGTATAAGTGAAAGAAAAACAACATGATCTTAAACATATTCCTCCAGTCTAAACCATCAGACCTGTTTTGAGCTGGAGGCTGATAGCTGGGCTGGGTTTCCATGGTGCGGCTGTGTTGGGCAGCGCCGTTACCATGGGGACAAACTGTCGCACGTCACCCATCAGCCTATCCCGGCCGTAGGAGTGAAGTGCCTCGACCACCACAGAGGGCGGGTACACCATGTCTGCTCCAATTACGTGGTAGCCCACCGTCACGTTGGGAGAGCCAAACACAGTCTCCACCTGAGAGAGTGAAATAGGGATCTGTTATCAGGATCAGTAAGCATGATCGATCATCTAATTAACTGGCTGGTTGTAGAGTTGTAGGAGTGGATGTTTTGACTGTTTGTGAAACAGAAGGATGGTGAGAGAGGGAGAACAAGAGTCTAATAGAAAGAGAGAACATGGGAATGGGAACATGGGAACATGAGAATGGGAGACGGAATGAGAAAGGGAAGCGAAAACAGAGGACAGAGAGTTCTACAGTACACAGAGGACAGAGAGTTGTAAATTACACAGAGGACAGAGAGTTGTACATTACACAGAGGACAGAGAGCTGTAACTACACAGAGGACAGAGAGTTGTACATTACACAGAGGACAGAGAGTTCTACAGTACACAGAGGACAGAAAGTTGTAAATTACACAGAGGACAGAGAGTTGTAAATTACACAGATGACAGAGAGCTGTAAATTACACAGAGGACCGAGAGTTGTACATTACACAGAGGACAGATAGCTGTAACTACACAGAGGACAGAAAGTTGTAAATTACACAGATGAAAGAGAGTTGTGTGTGGGAGGTGTGTCTGTTTCTGTGATAGAGAGAGAGAGAGAGAGAGAGAGAGAGAGAGAGAGAGAGAGAGAGAGAGAGAGGGGGGGGGCTAGGGGGAGGGAGAGGGAGAGGTAGAGGGAGTTAGAGAGGTAGAGGGAGGGAGAGAGGTAGGAGGGGGAGAGAGAGAGAGAGAGGTAGAGAGAGTTTGTGTGTGAGAAGTGAAACAGATCAAATCCCTCATCCTTTGATGACAGACAGTCCCCTTGGTTACCACACTGAGAGCCCATACAGTCTTGATATTACCATGAGTCGACAGTAATTCCCCTCACAATCAAGCCTTGTTATGAACAGACCCATTCACCATTACTACACCAGCCCAGCCGTTATTCAAAGACTGGGTTTCAGCTAAAGTCGCTGAGTGGTAACGTACCCTCCTAAGTCTATCTGGCCGATGTGAAAGACCATCAATGGGTTATCTTGAAGGACTTCAGTCAGTTCAGCATTCCACTCCTTTCACTTCAATGAAAATCTTTAATTTAATGGCCAGAAGCTTTCACTTTGTTACAATAGCTTTCCTCTGGTCTTGCCAAATGAAAGTCATTTAATCTGCTGCTCCTCATGGTTCTTTCCGAACTCTAAGCATCGATAGGAGACATGGAAATGCATTTGCTCAGGCATTAATCATGCAAGCACATTTATTTTTATGGCACCACATGAGTGAGATTTGAACCTATGATCTTCTGTTCTCTAAGCATGGAATTAGTCCACTGCAACACCTTAGAATGGAGCTATGATGCTATGTTTTTTACTCATGCAAAGCAGTTCATTTCAGTCTATTTAAACAGACCCCATTTCAAAGGAAACAAGCACTAAGATCAGGTGTGGCCAATTAGTGTGCACGGCCAACACACTTAACAAGAGAGGATAGAATGGGAACAGAATGTATATGTTTTAAAATAACATTCTTTAAACGTTAATGATTTCTTTTCGTTTTTTATGGAAAGTTTTCTTAATGTTGTGAGAACATAACTAAATAGAACCATGAGGAAACCTGCAGAAAATGTTATGCTGAAGTACTGAAATTCCCCCAGAAGAACAATGTTTCTTAACATTCTCTGCACATTGAGAACATTACTTGAAATAGAACCATGAGGAAACGTTATGCTGAAGTACTGAAATCCCACAGAAGAACGTTATTTCTTAATTTTCTCAGAACAATTTGAGAACATTATTTGAAATAGAACCACAAGGAAACGTTATGCTGAAGTACTGAAATTCCCACCTCAGAAACAAAATGGTTCTCAAAATGTTGTGTGCTAGCTGGGTATCCTGCACCATTCCCAGAGCATTGTGGGAAGGTTGTATGCAAAATAACCATAGCACAACCACGCTCTCACCAAGCTTTAAGAAACATATGGTTCTCAGAACGTTATGTGCTAGCTGGAAAGTGCTACGGCGCAAGTGAGAGACAGAGGTAGAGAAAGAGAGGGAAAGAGGTAGAGAAAGAGAGAGAAAAAGAGATTGATTAAGAACAGAGGAGAGAGAGAGAGAGCCTGGACTTCCTGACGGGCCAACCCCAGGCGGTGAGGGTAGGCAACATCACCTCCGCCACACTGACCCTCAACACGGGGGTCCCACAGGGGTGTGTGCTTAGTCCCCCCCTGTACTCCCTGTTCACCCACAACTGCGTGGCCATGCACGACTCCAACACAATCATCAAGTTTGCTCACGACACTGACGGTAGTAGGCCTGATCACCGGTGATGATAAGAAAGTCTACAGGGAGGAGGTCAGTGACCTGGCAGTGTGGTGCTGGGACAACCTCCTCTCCCTCAACATCAGTCAGACCAAGGAGCTGATGGTGGACTACAGGAAACAGGGGTGTGAGGATGCCCCCACCCACATCAACGGGGCTGCAGTAAAGTGGGTCTAAAGTTCCTCGGTGTCCAAATCCCTAAGGACCTAAATGGTTCACTCACTGCCAGGTCACTAACCCCCTCCCTGTAGGCACAGCCGTGAAGAAAGCACAACAGCACCTCTTCCCCCTCAGGAAAAATAAAAGGTTTGGCATGGGCCCTCAAATCCTCAAAAAGTTCTACAACTGCACCAACTGTTCTGCCTGCGGCTATGGAACCCTGACCTGTTCACTAGACGTGCTACCTGTCCCAGACCTGCTGTTTTCAACTCTCTAGAGACAGCAGGAGCAGTAGAGATACTATGAATGATCGGCTATGTAAAGCCAACTGACATCTACTCCTGAGGTGCTGACCTGTTGCACTCTCTACAACCACTTATTATTATTTGACCCTGCTGGTCATCTATGAACATTTGAGCATCTTGGCTATGTTCTGTTATAATTTCCACCCGGCACAGCCGGAAGAGGACTGGACTCCCCTCATAGCCTGGTTCCTCTCTAGGTTTCTTCCTAGGTTCTGGCCTTTCTAGGGAGTTTTTCATACTGGCAGCAATATCCTTGTCTGTGAAGCCCTTTTTGTGCAAAGCAATGATGACGCATGTGTTTCGCATGGTTGACAGAGGAAGAACAATGATTCCAAGCACCACCCTCCTTTGGAAGCTTCCAGTCTGTTATTCGAACTCAATCAGCATGACAGAGTGATCTCCAGCATTGTCCTCGTCAACACTC